>NW_022280055.1:6294987-6299112 GCF_004355925.1 Anarrhichthys ocellatus | reverse complement strand
TACATACATATATATATATATATATCACAAATGATAATTTCCAACGCAAGATCCATCACAAAAGTATTTTTTTATTTAGTTGCTAAATAGAGTTACTTATGGACGTGTGCAGTTACAATGGACTATATAATACACAATACACATTATCCCAAATTCACATTCTGTATTTTCTTCAACTGCAATAGGCTCATTTTACAACAGTTATGTCTGTTCTATGTGTGGTAATACTATATTCACATGTGAAAACGACAACATTGTGTATTTGTAAATGTCAACATGGAGTACAAACAATAAATTAATGCATTACGGTCGTGCAACGGTACATGGCAGTAATAACATATTCAGACATGCATTGTACATGTAAACAAACACACGTCAGATAAGGTCATGTTTACATAGAAATGTGTCCAATCATTTTGAAGCTCTGAATTATAGTACTGTATTCATGCGACAAACAGGTGAAATAGGGTCTTAAATGAACTTCGCTTACTGTTGTGTGAATATAATACTCTTAAATGTAATTTGGTCCACTCTATTTGTTTGCACAAAACCACTGCACACTCAGTGCAGGCTGTAAAGAAAATAAATAGAACGTCACGTGAGGAAACCCCCTGTTTTTACAATGAGTGACAGGGCCCTAAACCAATCGCATATAACAAGCCAGAGCCCTGCGACCTGATTGGCCCAACGCGAGGCTGACGTAGGAGCCACTACCATATAAATTCACAGCGCCATCTCTATTCAGTGGTCTACACAGTATGGCCGGCGATATTAGCTAGCACTCGCTAACGGTATTCTCTGCAAAAGGGAAGACGGTAACTCAAGAAAATCAACACCTGGATTGCTTAAAGGACTGTACCTCAATAAATTATAACGGATCGAAGAAGGATTAATCAAGTTGTACACGTTACAACCTAAGTTTAATATTTGTTGTTGGGTGTCTGTTGTCTCATGATGGAAGATAATGGTGCACATTTCTTCGAGGGGACCGAGAAGCTGTTGGAGGTGTGGTTCTCTCGGCAGGATGAGACCAAAGGAACCGGGGACCTCCGTACCATCCCGAGGTTTGTGTCCTCTTACCGTCTCTCAAAGTGTCGCGTCAGTCCTCAGCAGCTCATGGACATGTTGGCTGAAACACCGGCCACATGCTTTGCTTCATTCCCGCAATTCTTTGGTGACAAGTAACCAGTTTAACGCGATAACTTGGTTTTGTTTATTTTTTATCCAGAAATAATTTATTCTATGTAGTCATGAGCTCTCACTCACTCACTTAGCTAGCTAGCTAGCTATGGAACCACATTTTGACACCAGAGCTACTACCAGCGGGCTAGCTAACTCAGTCACTCAAAAATGGCCACCTCCCCCTTTAACAGCGGCACCACCAAGCTGAGTCATTCATTCTTCCCCGAAGGAGGAACGTTATATGGCAGTTATAACATGTTGCCATGCTCCCTCACCTGTTACGGTAAACGAAGGAGGATTGGTGAACCGTTTAACCTAAACCCCTTGACCGTTAGTTGGCAGCCCGTGTATAGCTAACGGTTAACGCTAGCTAACTGTGGCTACTTCCAGGGAGAAAACATACACTCATCCAGCCGTCATCTGCTCTTTTCTCACTCGCACGACTAATTCGAATGAGGCTGTAACGTTACCATTTATTCACGTTGTTTGTCAACTCACTTTAGTGCCAACATTAGGCGGGTTATATCCTATTTTTTCTTATTTTATTCCCCCATATCGGTGCGCACGCGTTTTTATTGCCCTAGCATTAGTGTTGGGACACCTTTGATTACATTACGTCAACGCTACATTAAAGTGCTAAAATGTATACGACGCAACTTTATTTACCTCGTCCTATGGGTCTTCGATAATATTGCGTTGTGTTTTTAGTTTAGTTGTAAATGCATGGGGAGTTTTATATGTTCTGCGTCATTCAAATACGAAGGGGGGGTCGCTTAAAGATGTCAAGCATGTGGCCGTCATCGCATGTTGCCTCGGCTTGCGGCGACACTGGCCACTCCAACGGGTCACTCGCACAAGTCTCGGGTCGCTAAAATGTTACTTTGTGCCAACTAGATGGTACTTGTTTTGCAACTAATAGTTGATCTGGCTGAATTTACACGATCACTATGATTACAGACACAGTGAGCGGGGGTTGAGATCACATGGCTGATTGTAATGCTACTCTTTTTATCATGAGGTTTGTCTTAACACAGTCCAGTGGCATGGCGGCCCTTAGACCTGCAGCCGTAGGTTTTGGACGCTATAGCATGGAGACCCCTGTTCTGGTCACGTTCCCGGCCATGTAGGCACTCTCCTCCCAGTCCCTCTGATTGGTTAGAGGGTCTCCTTCTGTGATTTGCTTAGAGGCACTTGGCTGCGTTCAGGTCCGGCCTGGGCGATGGGACATTCAGACAAATGAATGATTAAAAAGGCTGTTGCAACTTATTTATTACCTGCTGCAACTTATTTATTACTCTGTTTGTGCCAAAGCAAGAACAAAGTCCGTCATGAGTGGTTGGTTGCAATTACTAAAGCAGGCCATGTCACTGTTTGGTGCTTGACAACATGCCCACTGAGGGTGGTAGTTCCTTCGGTGTGGGAGTAGAGCAACTGGATATGTGTTACTGGGAACAGCTTGTTGGCTGGTGCCATTGGCTGTTTTTAAAAAAGCAGTCAAGTTAAAAATATTCTCTTATAGCTTCTTTGCAATCACGTGACTTTTATGACGTGCAAAATTCAGATGGATGGAGGGTGGGAAGGGAAGAACCTATATACTGCGCAAATTGACCAAATATAAGGGTTGTTTGAACCTGTGCGCAGCAGGTATCGCCAGAAAATAGAAACGCATATTGGATGTGATCCCTACAAAATGAAGAGGGAATATTTTTATTTTTTATTTTTATTTTTTATCCAAAACTTCACCGATTTGCCCGGTGTAGAGGCAAAATTACCTTGTCCTCCAGACCTACTACACAACTTGCCAGATGGTGTTCAAGAGTCTAAAGGCGTACAGCTATTTTGTGAGCAGCTGGGTCCACAACCTCTGAACCAAAGTAGCATTGAATGACGTCTTTGTTTTTTGCCCGGGTAGCCAGCATCGCTAAACACAAGTCTCCCGGTGGATGGCTAACTAGCTTTCACCTGGCATTGCTAAGCTAGCTTTCACTAGCTAGCATTGCTAAAAACAAATCTCCCTGTAGATGGGTAGCTAACTTTCTCCCACTTAAAAACAATGAGCTCGTTAACTGCCAGGTGATAGCTAGCTAAAACTGTGAAACAGTAGCGACAGATCAAACACCACAGGGTGATAATATCACAGATGTGTCTGGCTATGTTTCCAGCGATATCACCACCATGGTCTGTGGTTTTATTTTTCATTGTTTTTAGCGAAGCTAGCAGGGGAAAGCTAGTTGCTATCTACCGGGAGATTTGTTTTTAGCGATGATGGCTACCCCGGCAAAAACAAGACAGCAGTCGTTCAATGCTATTCTGGTTCCGAGGTCGTGGCCCCAACCGCTCACGATGTGTTTGTCGCTGTTTCTGTGGTCTGTTTTTTTTAATTTAATTTTATTTATTTTTTTATTTTTTTATAAACTTCTCACCTTTTGTGTAAAACTATTTTCGGGACTCAAAAGTAGCCCTTGTTTTTTGCTCGGTTGGAACAGCCGTAATTGGCGCAAACCAGAGACATTACTGCTGCAGTATTGAACTTGCCCTCCATCTGGAAAGCACTCGTATATGTGACGTCATCTGCAAAGAACCTATTGCAACCGCTTGACGGCACCTGTCGCAGTGCTACTGTATTGTTATGCAAATAGCCTCAGCCTACGGGTGACTTTTGTGGCCATTAGCCAGATCACTAGAGGTCGGGGTTTAAGAAAAGTGTGTGTGGCCGTTCGGGTGAATGAGGCCCGGCATTAATTTACAGCCAGAGAGCAGATTAACGGCTCAAGAGGGACGCTGTCGGGTGGATCAGACTCTCGCTGGACGTCGGCCAACGTCCAAATAAGTCCACAAGGGCATCCGATTCACAAATGTGGAGCGCGCTCACATTACCTCGGCCGTCCTTCCACCGGGGCCCTGCAGCATTCGGTAACCGCTCCTGAAGGCCACTTCATCTTG
>NW_022280055.1:6271587-6294887 GCF_004355925.1 Anarrhichthys ocellatus | reverse complement strand
CCCCTCCTTTCTCTGGAGTATGAATGGAAATACTCTTGTCTCTGAGACGAGAATCTGATCCTTCTGAGTGTCCAGAAATAGCCCGTGGTGTGCATTTCACACTGAAACGGGAGTTGACCCAGGTCTCCGGTAATGTCGTCCTTCTGGTATGATCCAGCATGTTGCAACAGCTCTGATGTCATCAAGGAGTAGGAAAGAAAGTACATGTGGGGGGGCTTTATTCTCGTTTGAATAAAGGGGCAGCACGTTGACTTATTTCAGAAGATGAAGGGCAAGAACTCACTCGCCTTCGGGTTTAAGCTCTGTACTTTTTTCCTCTGGCAAAACGTGTAGCATGTGACATTTTGACCAGTGAGGGTCAAATGCTTGAGGGGTCTATAATGCCGATCAGTCTGGCACGGTGTTTGATTGTACTTTAAGCTAATTGTCGCTGAAGCTGGAAAAGAAAGGAGAGGCTGCATGCTTTGCTGTTGTCACAATTGGACGTGGTAGTTTTAATATTAAATAATAAGACACCATGCTAATGACACATCCTAATTGCAGCACAACGTACAGGCTACAATGAAGTGTTGAGTTGTAGGCACACGTTGTGTTGCTTTATTCACGTGGAAGACATTTTGCAGCGCTGACACATGGGTTTTGTCCCCCCAGTCATTTGTCGGAGGTGTCCCTAAAGGTCAGACGCCAGTAGTAGTAGTGCAACGGATCATAAAACTCACAGATTGAATAAAGAAAAAAGGGAGCAAATATTACTTTTAGACATCCCTGATATTTTTTTTGCCGATCATTGATGATCCATAGTGTCAGATTCCTTTGTTTGATTATATCAGCTGGTCTAAAGGCTCCAGGCTATTTTGCCAACGTCTCATAAATTATTTCAACCGCTTTGAAGTCAGTGTAAACATCTAAAATGTTTTTTTAGTTTTATTTTATTTATTTATTTTTTTTTTAGTTTTTTTTTTTTTCTTTTTTTTTTTTTTTGGTCACTGTTTTTCATGGATGTAGCTAAGTTTCCCACCAGCTTGATGTAACATCAGTGCAATAGCATAATTACAAAGGTTATAAGGTGACATTTTCCTTAATTAGGCTTGCGATCATAGACTGTTAAAGAAGTGGACCTACCAAACCCATTGGTTTGTGGATTGTGATATTTAAGCCTCACGTTCTGAATTTTGGCAGTTGCCATCTTGTTTTTCAGTTGTTTTTTTGCAACCATATTTGGACTGCAGATGTGGTGGAGATGCCATATATGGCTCTGGTAGAAACCTGTCAATCATAAGGTAGCCCAGCCCTAAAGCACACCCTGCTTTATGGTCTGTTTGACTCTAAATGGAGCATCATTTACTAAATGAACATCATGCTGTATTGAAGAAGACTTGAAACTAGAGATTGAGACCATGAACTCATGTTTACTGGGGTAATAAATCAAGTGAGAAGTAGTCATTTTCTCATATACTTCTATACAATCTGACTTATTTTTGCAACCAGAGGAGTCTCCCCCTGATGCTATTAGAAAGAATGCAGATTTAAGGCACTTCTGCATTGGCTTCACTTTTTTAGAGTCGGAGGTTGCCATCTGGCTCAGAACACTTTCTCGTGTGTGTGTGTGTGTGTGAGAGAGAGATTGTAGTGGGATTTAATTCCATGTATTTATCAGTCAATTCTATTTAATGAAAGTCAAAGTGCTAACTTCTCATCCCTCTCTTTTTTTTCTTTTCCTTTAGGTTTGAGTGGGACAAACTTTTGGAGACTGTGCATTGTTTGATCATAAGTGTGACAAAGTCTGACAAGCAGGAAGCTTATATACTCAGGTGAGTGCCGGGTCTGTTACATGCAGTACGTCGCCTGTGTTTTCCCAACCGAGCACACAGCAGGCGGGATTAGACAGCGGTCACCTGTAAGCCGCTTGCTTTCGACAGCGCAGACTTTGTCATCGGTTGACGAGACGGTCACAGGCGCTCACATGCTGCACCGCCTTCATTATTAGAAGTGCATCCAAGGTGGATGCAACAACTACCACTCAAATATGTCTGTCGGGTAAAACAAGTTGTCATAGTGACCAGGGTGTTGTACAGCAGCTCTGTCGAAGTGCACCTGCCCTGTAATTCCTGCTCCTGTGTGCCAAGTTCGAGCTCCTCTCGCTGGCATCCATTTGTCCTGATGAGACCTTATCTGTAAGCTCAGTGAACCTAAAAAAAAAAGCAGCAGCGCATGAGCGGAATAATCACTTTGTATAACCTGTTAGACGGCGGTTACAGACGTTTCACACCTCTGTTGTGCTCCTTTGTTTCCACAGTGAGAGTAGCATGTTTGTCTCCAAGAGACGTTTCATTTTGAAAACATGCGGAACCACTCTCTTACTGCAAGCACTGGTGCCTCTGCTGGAACTCGCCAGGGAGTACTGCGGTTTCGATGCCATCGAGGTACACCGCCCTTTTTTTTTTTTTTTTTTTTTTTTTTTTTTTTTTTTTGAGTAAATGTAAAAACGGCACTTCATTCAGAGCCTGAAATGCAAAAATCCTAAATCCTGTTGCTATAAGGTGTTTGAATGTATAAATGTGATGACTGCTCTTGTTTTACCGTTTTTATTTACTTTGTGTGTGTTTTTTTTTAAAGTCTGGTTTAGGAGTTGCCCTGTGGCCAAGCCTCATCAACTGTGTTGATATGGAACTCCAGTATTAGATTGTGTTATTACCTGATGCCTGCAGCTGTTCATTTCTTTTTTTTTTTTGCTTTGCAGAATTTCTTCTACTCCCGCAAGAACTTTATGAAGCCAACCCAACAAGAGTTCCCTCATCGAAACTTCCAGGAGGAAGTGGACTTTCTCAGCCAGATTTTCCCAAGTAAGCAACATTATAGAATTTTTAGTCTGAAAAATGCTCTGAAAATGCTTTAACCAAAATGGTACAGCACTTCTACAACGGTTTGTTTGTTTGTTTTTTTTCCCTTGAGTTTCCACCAATCCCATCCTACTGTGCTGTGATTGGTTCGGTAGATGGCTAACTAGCCAGCCGCTAAATTAGTCAAATGTAACAAGTCGATGCTTCATCCACACACTCGCAGCATAGGAAAGCACATTGCCATCACCAGATCTGCCAATCGCAGCAATACTGGTCATAATCATTTATTTTTATTTTTATTTATTTTTTACATAATGGCTACAAAATTCACTTTATAAAGTTTATGGAATCTGTAAATTAATTTCTTATTCAATAATAATTTATTCATTCTTTTTTTCGTATACTGTATCCCTGAAAACTGCTTTAATGTTACAGTCTGTAAATCCTTCCCTCAGCCCACAGTGAGGCAGATGCATATCACTCCTGTTGTGAAATGCATCCATGTTGTACGACCTTGCCCAGACTTGCACTTCAGTTGTTAAGGAACCAGTAACCACAATCAAAACGTCTTTGAAATGATTTCTCAATGCTACCCTACTCGCATAGCTGTTGTGGTGGAAAACAGGAAGGCTGAAGAAGCTGCCTTGTGCCACAGAAATCCAATAGAAGCTGCATGCAATCCCATATTTGAGATTGTGTCGGCTACGGCCATCATAAGGCCAACTTCTGTAAAACAAACCTCTTCTTTCTTTCAGATGGTGCAGCCTACTGTATGGGACGTTTGAACTGTGACTGCTGGTAAGCTCCACGCAGTTTCCCGCTCTGGTTGAAGCTTTGTGTGTTGTCTACTCAGTGTTGCTAACATCACTGGATGGTTTGTTAGTAGGAACTCTGGCTAAATTGTGACCGCCACTGATTTTTATTCTTAAAACATGTTGTAGAAATTTTCTTGTTTCTCTCTGAAGAAAACTCCAAATAAATATATAATTCTAGAAAATGAAAATGCAGCTGATTGCGGAGACTTCTGTGTTGTTTGTGTAAATTCAGCCCCAGCAGGACATTGCTGCATGATAGTGATGACTGTTGGTACAATCATGAGATGAGGGTAAAAAGGTCAAGCCTGTTTTCTGGGGATTTCTGCTTTAATGAAAGCTCTTTGAGAACCTCCTTCTGCGGTCCTGTCATATGCTCGCTGACGCTTTCGCCTAAATTTTAAAGGTCGACAACATCTGCGTCATTTTCTGGCAAAAAGCAGTGATGTAGCTTACCACAGAGTTCTAATCAATAAGGTTATGAATGAGTGTTTGGAAACAACTGAAAGGGTCAGTTTGGATATTTTGAGGATAACCCGAGTTCTGTGAGGTAAATTATAACGTCTGCGGCTTTGAAGAGAGCGGTATCATTTATTAATATTCTCTTTAGTATACGCTATATTTAGAATATTTTCGCGGCTTTAACGTTGCGTCAGAAAGCTCTTTCAGATGGGGAACTGACGCCGTTAAATAGCTGTCTTCAAAGCCACAAGACTCCACTGGGGGGAACCGTACCGGTTCCGTCAGCTTCTACAAACTAGCTAGCTCGCTAATTCCACCATGCTTTAATGCTACACCGGTGACAAAAATGAGGCGAACAAATTTGGTGTGTGTGTCATTAAGCTGTTGAATTTTATCCATTTAGCGGCTGCCATGTTACTGTAGGTAATACACACCTGACTATGGATAAGGATACATGTAGAACGTCATCATGCGGGGACCTACGTCGGGTCACATGGGAAAACAATTTTCCAAGGGCTTGGGGAAAATGGCATTTACGTTTTTGATTATAATGCGTAAGGAACTGAAGAACCTTTCGCTGTCTGCAGGTACCTGTTTACCCTGGACTTACCAGAGTACTGGGAGAACAAGCATGCGGATCAGACGCTGGAAGTTCTGATGAGCGACCTCGATCCAGCCATTATGGACCAGTTCTATATGAAAGATGGTGTTTCTGCAAGTGATGTCACTCGTGTAAGTAGATCCTTCCCGTCACACACACAAACCCTCCGGAGCTGTGACGGAAAGCACAGTTATAGACGTGCTTGTCTTCTTGCAGATGAGTGGAATTCGTGACCTGATACCAGGTTCTGTGATCGATGCCACAATGTTCAACCCATGTGGATACTCAATGAATGGAATGAAGACTGACGTGAGTTGTCTCTCGAGTTCCTGTCACCTCCGCCGCGCCAAACCGCTCAAACGTCTCTGTAATCTGGCTCTCTCTGCTTGCACCGTCCTCTCCAGGGAACTTACTGGACCATCCACATCACCCCGGAGCCGGAGTTCTCCTACGTCAGCTTCGAAACCAACCTCTCCCAGACGGCGTACGACGATCTGGTCAGCAAGGTGGTGGATGTGTTCAAACCGGGAAAGTTCGTGACAACGCTTTTTGTCAATCAGGTAAGTGTTGGTGGTGTTTGTTCTTTTAAATACACGCCTGCTTTCATTGAGGGATTTAAATTAAAGTTGCCACTGAGTAAAAAGTATGTTTTGTTTTTGTGCCCACGCAGAGCTCCAAATGTCGCAGCGTCTTTTCTCCTGCCCAGAAAGTGGACGGCTATAAGCGCCTCGACCGCCAGCTGGCTCAATTTAACGAGTACAATTTCGTCTTCACAAGCTACGCCAAGAGCCGCCAGCAGAACCAGCAGAGTTGAGGGTCGAGGATGAAGAAGAGGCGTAAAAAGAAAAGTGGCTGCTCGGGGCCACTGCCCTCCTGGGGCCGGCTTCTCCCCCCAGTAGAGAGCTTGTCGTCTTCCTCCTCCTTTCTCCCCCTCTGCCGCCGCTGCCGCCCTTCAGGACCTCCCGGTGCTGACGCGGCGGCGAGCCCCGGCTTAACCTCCAGCTTGAGTTGTTTGCATTGTTGTTCCCGTGACTTAGATCTCTTGCATGAAAGCTCTTCTCCCCGTTTCGATATTCTAGCCCACTCTTGCCGTGCTCTTGAGGTGCATGTAGAGGAATTGAACACGCTCCTGCAGGTGTCCCCCCTCATCCCCCACAGACAAGGCTTCCGCCCACACTAGGCCGGGTCTCCTGGCACGCTCAGATCGGCACGCCCCCCCACCTGCCCCCCAAAATTCGACAAAACTAACCCGATTCGCTCATCTATTTATTTATGAATCAGGACCAATGTTTTAGAGTGCACTTTAAAAACCTGTTTGCTCACGGTACGAAAAAAGAACAGAAGGCCGACCTTCTTTCTTCCTTTCTTTTTGTTTAAAATCTGATTGAATGTATAAGTCGTGGTAAGCTTTTGGCCGTTCTAATCGTCGTCGCTTTGTCGGGACACGTTCGAGTCCCTTCGATCGCCATACTTGCTGTTTAATGTTGCACTGTTGGATAAAAGGTTCTCATTTGGTCGAATATCAAAGTGCACTAATGGCAAAGAAACAAAACAAAAAAGACTTTCCGCTTTGCTGGGCTTTTGTTTTTAATGTCGACCCCCACCAGCGTTCACTCATTTTGTGCTCCTACTTAGAAAAAGACAATCAATCATATAGTCAGTGTGGCCCCCCCCCCCAAATAGACAGGCTTTTAAAAGCTTGGAAAATGTATGTGTATGAATCATTGAAGACATGCATACTTTTTCACCCAGGCTTCTTTCTCTTATCTTTTTTACAGCATGCTGTATCTATAGGAAGCCTGTGGGTCTTAGCCCCCCCCCCCCCTCATCTTCCCTACAGTCATATTCAGCACTCTAGTACTCACATGAAATGTTCAAACTGAATGTAGCACCCCCGTCTTTCGAATGTATACATACCCAGAGAAAAGCCTGGACCGGGTTTGAGCTGAATGTACCACTCCAGTAGAGCACACCCACCCCCCCCCCCTTCTCCACCTTCCTCACACAGCGCGCACAATGCCCTCTGACGTATTACCCCCCCCCTCTTTTCTTTTTCCCCCCCCCCCCCCTCGCCCCATACAGAAATCTGTACGCGCACAATAGACGCCCGCCGGTCTGAGCATGCCAGGGTGACCCCGGATCATTCCACATGTAACTGCTGCATAAGCTGCAATTTAATTACATTTATCGTGCCCATACATTTTTTTTTTCTTGTGTTGTTTTTTTTGCAGTGAGTTGGTCAAAATGTGACACCCCTAGCAGTTTTGTTTTTGTTTGGATCGACGCCCTTTTTGTCCATTGAGGGGGGGGAAATCCTGTGACACTATGGTGCATGTGACTATTGCCGTGTTGCTTGACAGTGTAGCTAGCACCGCCTCTTCCTCCTCTTCGTCAGTAGGTCTGTGTGCTTCACCTCACTCCTCGTTTTTTTGTTTTTTGCCTGCTGAAAGCGTATCCTGATGCGTTTTGGAAAACGCATGAACTTTTATTTTATTCTTCCCCTAAGTTTAGTTGCAGACGAGTGCTGAAGGCAGGTTCAGGTTTCTTACTCGTTATCTTTTGAAGCCTCTTCGTCTGGCGTTGGGGTCCGTGCTGTTCACGACGCTTCTCCTGCCAGAGAATGCGGTTTTGAACCTTGAGCCGGACCACGACGACGTGGCGAGGGGGCCTTTAACCTGCTCTCAGGACTCAACGCAGTCATTGTTCTTGAAGGCGCGTGCGTACGGTTGCATCAACTTCCGTGGAAGTGCCTCCGTCACCGAGGCGCTCTGTGAGCCAGTTGGACCAGTAGATGAAGTAGGAAGGGTTTTTCTTTTGAGAGTTGGTTTCATTCTGCACATGTTAAAATTGCTCAAGATTACGCGAAGCAGTTTAAAGCTAACTGTTATTGGAAGAAGTACATTTTAGCCTCGTTGATGTGGATCAGTATGCTGCTTTATTTTATTTTTATACAGTGAACTCAAAATGCATTTTTATGCAGTTGAATGGTAATAGAATTTTATACAAAAAAAATATATTTTGTATTTTTTGCTGCGGACCAATCTCTTTGTTCATTTTTTTTTTTTCTTCCCCCTTTTTTTTTTTTTTTTTTTTTTTTGTCGAAATTTTTTTTTTTTTTCGTTACACCAGTTTGTTCTGAAGTCACGGGATGACCTTTTCAAAGCTGACTCACTCATTATTATTATTTTTTTTTATTATTTTTTTTTTTTTTTTGTGCGAGTGTGCATTTTCACTCCCCCTTGCTCTGTGAATCTTGTCTCCAGAGGAAGGGAGAGTGATAGCCCCCCCCCCCCCCTCGGGTCAGAAGGGGGTGCAGTTGCAGGATGTACTGAAGGAGAAGCTTTGCTGTTCTAATTCTTTCTTTTGCTGTTCTTTGAATGGTCAAGATGTGCTAAATATATCTGTGCTACGAGCTTGATGCTTCAATAAAAAAAGATGCTTATCTGTGCAGCTGGCCGTGTTCTTTATTGAAAAGCGAAGATCGTGGTTTTTGAGGAAAAAGAATCTTAATGGATTAAATGCTCTTTCAAATGCAAGAGCCCGTTGATACAAAATCTGCTTGCATATTGAATAATAGAAATGTAGTAATTATTGACATGTTAATTGATTTCCTCTAAAGGGGAAACATTACAGGGCGATATGGTAAAAAAATAAATAACTGGTAGATTTCACCATGAAACGTCTCCAGTTGATTACGCCCTTTGAGGCAATTATTTTTAGTATTGCATGTTTTCTGAAATTTTATGTTGAATGTACAAATGAGGCACTATCTAATGATAACTTTAGGTGAATTTAAGAGAACGCTACAGACTCGAATAAAACGAATAGTAAACTAAACTCCTAAATGTGTATTTGTGATGTTTTCGTGTCTGAAAAAAGCCAGATAGCCCTCCAGAGATTTATTTCACTCCAATGAAGTCAAAGGAGTTGTAAAAGGCAGATTTTAAAAAGCCAGATCAAAATGAAAGCGGCAGAAGCTGAGAAATATATTCTGTAGTATGCGTCAAAATATAAAACACTAAATCTACATTAACCACAATGCAATGGCCACTCTTCTGTGATGTTCACTGTACCAGAGTCGGTTGTGGAATCATCTGATCAACATGGCAGAGGTTAGAATAAAGTCAATCACACAGCTCTCCATGGGGAATAAAAACAAAAAGCTCTAATCGTTTTTGACTTATTTGTATATTAAACAAGTTTGGCCCTGAATCATGTTCTATCTCATTCATCTAGAAGCGAAAGATCTGTAGTTCCTCTGGTCACGGAGGTCACACAGATGGTTCCATTTTATTTTCAATTGTAAATTTTCTATAACATGTCTCAAAACTAAAAGTTAAGGTTTCTCCCAAACACCTGGAAAAGAAGGCAAGGTTGATTAGCGTTTGAAGATTTGTTTGTAGAAGTTGTTTGTCTTCTTGTAATGTATACGCAGCACTGTGGTGTCTTTTATCCGTCTCCCATAAAGCTCCGGTCTGAGACTCGTCATGTGTCTCTGTTGTCGTCCTGCTCTGGGCAGATTTACAGCTCTGTCATACGCTTTCCATTCAGTTTAACCAGTGATGGAAAAGGTTTTCAAATCCTTTCCCTAAAGAATATTGGCAAATATATTCATGTAAAAAAGAGTAAAAGTCCTACTTTTAAATTTCTACCTATTAAAAGTAAAGTAAATATTATCAGCCCGAATACTGATTGACCAAAAGCTGGACCCTCTACATACAGGTGTGTTTACTGTATACTATTCAATACTATACTATACTTAACTATGCTTTACTATTACATACTATTCTATGCTATACTATACTTTACTATTCTATACTATATTATTCTATAATATACTATTCTATACTTTACCATACCATACTATACTATCCTATTCTATTCTGTTCTACTCTACCCTATTATATACTTTACTATACTACTCTACACTACACTATACTATACTATTCTATACTACATTATACTTTACTATTCTATACTATATAACAATCACCTGAAACCTCTCCACTACACACAGGGATCTCCATCTACACAATTTTGACAGTTTAGTCTCATTAAAGGAGGTGACTCCTTACTTAAACATGTATTTCATATTTTATATTTGTAAATACTTAATTAATTACAAACTAGTAGGTTCAGCTGTCAAATATGTGTAATAAAAAGTCCAATATTTGCCACTGAAATGTAGTGGAGAAAAAGTATATAAAAGTATATAAAAGTACTCCAAACTTGTACTGAAGTACAGCACTTGAGCAAACGTACCCAGTTCCTTTACATGACTGCCAATACTTACTAAACCAAATGACAACAAGATAAATACACCTGTGCCTCACCTGAGCTCCTCCCTCAAGAAGAACCAAAGTTGATGTATCGTGCTCTGTACACTTGTTGGAAGTGGAGAGAAAAGCACTCAATCATCATTAAAAAAACTCATGTATCCTACATATTTGTATGGTATTTTCTTCAATGTTTTATTGTGGTTTGTTAAATGTTCCTTGACTTTTCTCCTACTGTGCACCAAAGCAGGTTCATTGTATGTGAAAACCTACATGGCAAAAGACCGGATTCTGATTCTGATCACCTCAGGGCCAAAAAACAGAAACCCCCACCAAAACACGAATGTTGGCGTCGCCATCAAACAGGTTATATTAGTTTATTTATATCCCACTATTTCACCTCACTGCCACACTGTTCCTAAATTCCCTTCACAGCAGCAGCAGTCCTGTATAGAGTGAATCCTGACTGTGACATCTCACTTATATGTATGTGGACATGCTACCACCTGGTGGACAGAGAGTTTACCCTCAGAGTGCAGCGCCACGAGCTGCTTTGAATGAATTGTAGTGTCAGGGGCTCATTTCAGAAAGCACAAGGTTTTCCTCAGACACACAGAATAAAGAGGGGTCCGCCAAAAGTGGCTTTGCTAGAAAGAAAAAGATAATCAATACAACCCGAGAGAAAATACAAAGACATAAATTCCATCCAAATAAATGTCATCAATGATTCCACCTAAAAGGGAACTTTTTTTCTGCCATTTAACAGATATTATATGACAAGCTTTTATATACACAGGTTTGGGTTTGATTTGCTTTGAAATGTAGCCAGTTGCTGACAAATGATATGACATTTTTTGTAATCAGTAATGGAAAAAATAACGTAATCTAATCTGAATACTTCTGGATTACTATTGACCCTTACAAATGCAGTACTGGCAGAAACATGTGTACTGTGTGCACAACATGTGGGATGGTGTTTCTTTAGTGCACTTTTTCTTTTCTTATCAAAGGCCACATGGAGGACTTTGCTCTTGTAACGCAAGACGAGCACCTAATCAAAATGTTCCATTTTTCAAATTCACTGTAAATAGAAATGAAATAAAAACTCCATAAATCAGCATTAAAACATAAACAAGTATGAGCAAAGTCCCCATTAACGAAACTGTGAGCCTGAGAGGAGTAACAGTTGAACGTATTCAGCATTTAAAATTGGTCAAATCAAATAACCTGTACAAAAACATGATGGCATAAACATATATTTTAAAGACGCAATAAGAAAATGAATCAGGTAACTATTGTAATTACTCTGATTGCAACTTTTTTTTCAATTGTAATCTAGTCTAACTATAGTTAATTTCTTTTCTAATCTGATTACTTAAACCTGATTAGATGTCATCCCTTTTCTATTCTCACTCTGTCACCCAATCCTTAGTATAGTAGGCCACTCCAGTTCCTTAGAATAATGCTATCCAACCACTGCTGCTATGTATAAGTACACCAGTGACTATGGAAAAAGAGATAATACCACACAGTCTCCTAAAATAATATTTACATAATCTACAATCCCATGCTAAACTGACATTAAGAATTGGGGGGTGTCCACAGTGCTTGTAAAGTACTACCCTTCCCAGCAGGCCACAGAATCTTATAACGCTTTGACTTACTGCTGGGGTTCTGTAGTTATTTCGGTCTGTCTTGTTCGGCAGCTCCCCTAGTGGACAGTTTGAGACGTGCAGTGGAGTTTCTGACACTGGACGGCGGTAATTCACTCGGCGCAGGAAATCAACCACCGCGCCACCAAAGAAGAAGAACATCACCAATGTTGTCTTCCGCCGCTCGCATTCACGTGGAGGAACCGCAACGTGAGCGCTCGTGCAGCCGACAGGAAGACGAATAAAGACTCTAAAATGACGCAGTTAGACGGTATAGTGTAAGTTTGACAGCGTACTATTGAACCTCACTGTGTTTAAGCGTCCGTATGTATCTCCTTCGTTCAGTGCTCGTGAAACTAACGTTAACTGTGTAGGGACCGCTAACGTTAGCCCAGCGTGGCGTTTTGTAAGCTAACGTTAGCTTAACGTATAGGCAGATGTTCTTGTTTACGCAGCTTTTTACAACGTGAGGTTGCATTTTTTACGCCTCGTTTTCTATATTCAGTGCAAACGATATACTGTCAAGCTAGTTTTTAAAATGTCAGTCACGTAAGCATGTAACTGGTTTAACTAGCGGCAACATGTTACATGGGCTAGCTCCGATGCATCAATAAACTGTTACTTATCTAGAGTTTGGGTTCACCTTTCCGATCAAAACTATGGTCCTACTTGTTATAATAAAGTTAACATTAATATGTTGTGAGGGGGGAAAGTTTGTCGCTATTTTATTTAGATAAAAAGGTAGATATCAATTTATGTTAGGTGAGTGGAAGAAGGAGCATCATAGGAATATGTCTTCCTTTAGTCATGTTCAGGTTAGTATTGATGGGTATGAAATGTAAAAACATGCAAATTCTGTTAATTTTTTGTAATTTATGAAGCTATAATATTTATTATGATTATTCTATTAAAGACCAATAATAATCAAAATTAGGATACGTTCAATATATCTACCTTTTCAACGACATTGTACTTTCTCTTGACCACAATAAACTTTTTAAAACGTTTTTATATTTAATGTACTATATTTAACTAGCAAAGGACAACACCCAGCAGTAATATAGAATACATAATTAAAAGCTCTTCTGAATCAATGCTGTTTAACACTCTTTTAAACACATGTTGTCACTCTGACTGCCTCTTTATTTATTATTATTATTATTTGATCTTGTGTTGCGGTGAACTGCACTGTGCAGACTATCATCTTCCTCTCCTCTGTTTGTGTGTGCATCCTCAGAAAACCCAAGACGAAGCGCTCCAAGCGCTTCTTGGAGGGCAGAGCGCCCAAGCTGACCGAGGATGTGAAGACCGCCATGATCATGAAAGGGGGGAACTCCAGTCTGACCGTCACCCAGGCCCTCAAGGATATAGTAAGTGACCCGAAGGTGCTCTCGGTGAGAGAGACCTTCCAGACACGACTTGCTTCACACAGATGCACGGGCTGTTATAACGGTTTAATAGTCCAGATGTTGAGGCAATAGCAGACATGACGACATCACACTGTGTGTTCTTCTACCGTTACACTTCTTTAAGTAGCTTTTTATCAACTCGTAGGATTTGAGTTCTCTCAATCTTATAATTCAGTTACTTTGCATACAGACTTCAAGTACAGATTTTAACTCATGCAACACATCGCATGTGACATACAAGAAAAAAAGGATTGTGAAGTATCAGAAACTCTTGAGTTTAATTGAGTTAACGATTGTTGAACAGGGTAGTTTCTCCCCTTTTACTTCAAGGGAAGAGGGACAGAGACTTTATCAGCACAATGTACTTAGTGTGTTCAAGGGCTTTTAAATTGATAGTACTGGATGGTTATTTGGACAATAATTCATCATATCTATTTGGTTATATGTTTTAGGGGTAAAATCGGAATCGACCATGGAACCACAAACATTTCTCTGTCTGGTAAATGTGTTATTTCAGTGTACAATGACTCAATATAGTAACATAATTCAGTATTTTTCAACTCTTAACACCATAATAAATCTTTAGCTGTTTAGAGCCCTTTTATTTTATTTATCTTTTTGGGGAGGGGGGGGTTGGATGAACTGACCCTTTTAATTGAAATATCATAAATCTTTTTTATTTTATTTATTAATTTTTATTTATACGAATAGAATTATGAATTCAAACCAGAATTACATTTTTTTTCTGCAGTATTCCCTGAAGAAGCCCAATGCTGTGCTGTACAAGAAGTAAGTGGAGTTACGAAGAGGATACATTAAGATTAATGAATACATACATTTGACTTGACATTTGTTTTGTTTTCCTCTTGCAAACATTCTATACTTTACAATCCAAATCACAATCTTCAGTACAAATGAAAGCGGAGCATTTTAAATGACTATTTTGTGTAATTTTAACTTCGTTGGCTCACACTCGATATTTCACGTCCTCGTTTCTGCTGAGAATGAAACAAACAGAATGGAATGAAATCAAAATAACAGTATTTATTTGAGCAACAATGACACTTTCCTGAACGTCCTATCCTTCCTGATTCTTGGTGTTTTCTTAGATCCCTTTTAAGATGTAGACCAAAAATCTTCTGAAAAATAATTTAAATATGTTTTGACCCAAAGGAAGGGACTCAGTCTACACAATCGAGCAATCATTCCTAAATTTGTCGACGCCGTTAACCGTCTTTGAGTGTTAGAAACACGTTGAGCTAACTGCTGCGTGTTTGCTTTTCAGGAAGAACATAACGCGTCCGTTTGAGGACTCGACATCACTGGTGAGCAGACAAGAATCACCCCGAGCGCTTTATTACAATGTAATCTATCATCCAGTCTTATTGCTAATCATCGCTCTCTTAATCAGGAATTTTTCTCCAAGAAGTCCGACTGCTCTCTGTTTCTGTTCGGCTCCCACAACAAGAAACGGCCCAACAACCTCGTATTTGGTAAACTCTCTTTCCGCTTCATATCGCACCGTTTTAAATGTGCATTAAGAGACCAGTTAAATGTCATTTCTGTACATATTCCCAGTAGAACATTTAATAAATCATACTTGAATAGTTTTTGAATTGTAGCGAGGACATTTGTTTTTCCCACAATTCTACGCATGCGCTGTAATTTTGACAGCCAGCGTGTCTGTATATATATTTAATGTTGTAATAACTTTAGATGTGTAAGGGGTCCAGTCAACACCACTTATCGATGTGTCACATAAACGTATTTAACACCACGTTGACCGTCCTTTGGTTTGTCTGCAGGTCGTCTGTTTGACTTTCACGTGCTCGATATGATTGAAGTTGGGATTGAGAAGTTCGTCTCTCTGAGTGAAATCAAGGTAATGTATCACCGCCATGTTTAAACGGTTAAATGGTCCTTTAAAAAAAAAAAAATTCTCAGTCAGCTCACATGGCACTGATTAGAGCGGTGGTTACAGCTGTTGTACACGGCTTTAGAAGACAGCCTACCAGCCAATCAGAGGCTACACATGGAGTCTTAGAGCAGGTTGAACTGAGAAAGGATTTTTGGGAAATGCATGTTAGCTTAGCATAAGTAATGGAAGCAAGGGTGGAAATGGCTAGCTTGGCTCCGTTGAAAGTTAACAAATATGCCTCTAATGCTCACTAATTAACACTGATTTTAATCTGTTCACCAAAGCCACGTTTCTACCAAGAAGTTCAGTTTGTTACACATTAGAGTGATTGATGTCATTGTTTTATGAGCACAAGTCGTTCATAGCACCTGGTACTGGTACCACCTCGGTCAAGGTTCCAAGCGAGCTGAGCCGATACTACAAGGTAGAGTTAAAACCCTGCAGACCACTGATTGGTCAGAAAAAATCATCACAAGCCATCAAAACCTTTAAATAGCGACCTCATTTCTTTCTTTTTTTTCCACTCGACCAAAATAATAAATGTCACACAATCTGCTAAAATCTAGTGTTTGTGTTTTTTCTTTGCTGCAGACCAGCAAATGTCCCGAGGGGACCAAGCCGATGCTGGTGTTTGCTGGGGAGGCTTTCGATACGGACAACGAACACAAACGTCTGAAGAGTCTGTTCATAGGTGAGCACTCCTTCTACTCCGTGTGTCTCTACGTTTCCTTTCATTTCATCCCACTGCTAACATCTGTCCTCGTCCATCTCTGTCCCCGCCTGTCAGACTTCTTCAGAGGTCCCGCCGTGACTGCGGTGCGTCTGGCGGGTTTGGAACACGTTCTGCACTTCACAGCCCTGGAGGGGAAAATCTACATGCGCAGCTACAGGTCAGTTGGATTTGTTGGTTAAAAAATTATGTTAAGAATTGGCTTGCGTCTTAAATTGGTCTGAGTTTAGCTAGCATCCCCCCACAACAGCGATATTGATGTCATGCATCATTGCAGGAGTCTGTTGAAGAAGTCCGGGTGCCGCACGCCGCGGATAGAGCTCGAGGAGATCGGGCCGTCGTTCGACTTGGTCCTAAGGAGAACACATCTGGCTTCAGATGACTTGTTCAAGTTGTCCCACAGACGGCCCAAAACTCTGAAGGTAAGATCGTCTTGCTCTGACTCTCAGCTGTCCTTTGATGGGACATGACAATAAGAGGTGTGCGGTTGGATGTCCTAACCGGGGTTTTCTTTCCACTATGTTCAGTCATCTGTACATATGACCAAGTTATTGATACTAAAAGTCTCTTATAACCTCATTACTGCCCTCATGAAGTTGTTCTACTAAAAAACAATGTATTATTGAAAAATATAAAGGCAATTCTGCTGTTGTTAGATCCTGGCCATCAGTGCACTAAAAAAATGCCTTTGTCCTGAGGGTGGCGCCAGAGGAGAGACCACATTATTGCCTGTTGCATAATACAGATTTGAACCTCTACACTGTTACCATTTTACAACATCCAACACTCTACATCGTCAGGCTCTGTCCAACTTTTAACCAGGCTGGGCTCTACTTATCTGTGCTCCAAGGTTAATGCTAACATTAGCATTAAACATCCGCTTGACGCTCCATTGGGCCAGTCTCCATACACTCATGCTGTGCAGCCCAACAGTGTCCAATGTTTTATTTTTTTTACTTCTTGAAGATATCCTGAAGTTTACAAATGTCATGTATGTACAATGAGGTTGGATGTTTTGGAGAGAGGTACCTTGGGATTCTGGCCTGTGGTACTGTGGGTGTACTGATGGTACAAATTGACTTTCTTTGTCAGTATTTCTGTTGGTGTATTGTTAAGTACATCATTCAAATGTCCCCAAAATGACCAAAGTACGACAAAACATCTGGCAAACAAAACAACGAGCAAGTTAAATTCTCAAACCGACATGTCATTAACGCTTCTCTTCATCACCGATACAGATCCGGAAGAAGAAGAACATTTCCCGCGACGCCTTCGGCACTAAGTTGGGCCGGGTGCACATGCAGAAGCAGGATCTGTCCAAGCTGCAGACGCGTAAGATGAAGGGCCTGAGGAAGAGGAGGGGGCCGAAGGTCGCCGAAGACCCGGACGCACAGGCGCCCAAGGTGGCCAAAGTGGAGGGCTGAGGTCGTCTTTACCAGCGTGCGTACAGATCAACGTCCTGGACAAGTGCCCTTGTTTATAACACTGACCGTGTGCTTAGCATTGCCAGCTTGTGCTGGTGAGGAGGGGGCCATGCAGATCTATTATTCCTGCCCCCTATTGTTCCCCCTGTTTTTTTCCATGTGACTTTCAGATACGTCTTTGTCTCGAGCGTCAGTGTGTTTGCTCAGCTCTCTGGCAAAACCACAACAGCATCAGGAAACGGAAGAAAGTGTTTTCCATCGGCAGTTGCAGAAGAAGTCTGCCTGAGATTAGCTGAATTTGTTGTTTATAAGTTGGAGCGTGTAAAAGTTGAATTTCACCGGCTGCACTCACTTAAAAGGAAATAAAGCTGTCTCTTAATTACGTCAGGTTGTTCAGAGATTTCATTTTTATTAATTGTTTGTGTTCACTGTGTCTCTGCTTGTCATGACTTTAGGTTTTGCTTATGTTCACGTCAAAGTCAGGCTCTTTGCATTCCAGCTGTTGTAGTACTCGAGATCGATCCTGGTCTCAAGGCCACTTTTATAAGGTTTCATCTCGGAATTGAACTCGTTTTTACTCCGTCTGGTCGAAGTCTCCAAAGAGTACTTGGTTGATTTGATTTTAAGACCTCAACTGCGGGAAATCACTAAATGTATTTATTTGTTAACATGATTCCGATTGCTCATAAAATACAAAGGAAAATTCCCACACACAATTCATCCAATGTGGAAGTTCACTAAACTTTCTAATGTCCATCAGGGGGCGACTCCTCAGGTTGTATAAATCTCTTGATTTATTACCTAAGTAAACATTGTAAACATGAGTTTATGGTCTCAATCTCTAGTTGCAAGTCTTTTTCAATACAGCCTGATGTTCATTTAGTAAATTATGGTCCATTTAGGGTCAAATAGACCATAAAGCAGGGGATGAAAGTTAATTGAAACCTTTCGGTCGACTTATGTCTTTAGTATTTGGTTGTACTTAGCTCCACCTTCTTGTCACTTCTGGTTCCAAAAACAAAAATGGCGACGGCCAAAATGCCAAAATTGAGGCTTCAAAAACCGTACTCCATAAACCAATGGGTGACCACGCGGAGGCTAGGCCTACTTCTTATGAACAGTCAACACCCATACAGTATAGTATATATGGTGGTAAATGAGAACCAAATTTTTTCTTTTGTCTGGGTTTTTATGAGAATGTAGATCTTTCAGATATATTTGAGCGACTTTAAATGATAGACAACATATGTGGTGCAACATGAAAGTTACCTACATTTAATCTTTAAAAGGATTTTTTTTTTTTTTTACATTATGCAATAAATTAAATGCCATTCATAACAATAACACCACAAGACTTTTCTGTGTGACAGCTGAACACACGTCTAGCACAAAGGTATCCTCAACAGGGGGATCTATTTGTGGTCACAATTGGCAACTATTTTCCAGTCAAATTACTGATATCGTTCCATTTTTTTGGGTCATTTTTACATCACCATTTTACAACATTACTTCCCCATATAAAGCAGTGTTGTTTTTCTGGCGTCCTTGTATGATCTCCAACCACAGTTACCTACTTTTTTTCCTGTAATTTTCTGCTCACTGCACATATCCTTCTGCATGTCTGTCCATCTGCTTACCTTGCAGTTTGTCTGTTTTTAGCAGCTGGAAAAAAGGGGGAAGTGAGACCTTTCGTAACTGCACTGAGGGAGCCGCCTGGAGAAAGAGCAAGCTCAAATTGTGGCAGCGGACCCCACCAGCACTGAGGATCTGCGAAGAGGATATGAGTCGGCTCTTTCACAGACAGAACATCAGGAAGGCACCGGGCCCAGATGGTGTGTCCCCCTCCTGCCCGAAAGTCTGTGCTGACCAGCTGGCCCCCATCTTCACGCAGATCTTCAACCGATCACTGGAGCTGTGTGCTTCAAGCGCTCCACGATCATCCCGGTCCCCAAGAAATCCTCCATCACAGGATTGAATGACTACAGGCCCGTCGCCCTGACATCTGTGGTCACGAATTCCTTTGAGAGACTGGTGTTGACCCACCTGAAGGACATCACAGGACCCCTGCTGGACCCCCTGCAGTTTGCCTACCGGGCAAACAGGTCGGTGGATGATGCAGTCAACATGGGACTGCACTACATGCTGCAACACCTCGACTCCCCAGGGACATATGCAAGGGTTCTGTGGACTTCAGCTCAGCGTTCAACACCATCATCCCGGAAATACTTGAAGCCAAATGCTCCCAGCTTACTGTGCCAGCCTCCACCTATCAGTGGATCACTAACTGACAGGACACAGCCGGTGAGGCTGGGAAAAATCATACCCAGCACCCGGGCTATCAGCACTTGACCAGCTGGTCCTCTGGTGTGGTTAGAACAACCTGGAGCTGAACAAGCTCAAAACTGTGGAGATGACCGTGGACTTCAGGAGGAGCCCCCCCCCCCCCCAACTCTGCCCCCCCTCACCATTCTCAACAGCACTGTGTCTGCTGTAGAGACCTTCAGGTTTCTGGGATCCACAATCTCCATGCTCAGGAAGTTCAACCTGCCTCAGGAGCTGCTGATTCTGTTCTACTCCACCATCATCCAGTCTGTCCTCTGCTCCTCCATCACTGTGTGGTTTGGATCGGCCACTAAACAGGACAGGAACAGACAACGGACTGTCAGGTCTGCAGAAAAAATCATTGGTGCCAGTCTGTCCTCCATCCTGGACTTGTACACCTCCAGACCCAGGAAACTTGCAGGAAAGATCACTGCAGACCCATCACACCCTGTCCACAATCTGTTCCAACTCCTCCCCTCTGGTAGGCGCTACAGAGCTCTGTACGCCAAAACCACCAGACACAGGAACAGCTTCTTTCCACTGGCCGTCACTTTGATGAACAATGAATCAGATATACTGCACTATTACCACCATTCTGCACTAATTCCTCAATTCTATTGTCATTGTTGTTCTTTATGTCCATATACATACTTTTGGATATATATTTATACTGTACATAGTAGTTAAATGTTTATGCTTACCTCCGTTATACTTTGTTGTCCTTGTTTTTTGTTTATTTGTATATTCTATGTATGTACGCTGAGAGCCACGTAAAAACCGGTGTCAAATTCCTTGTATTCGTACGCATACATGGCCAATAAAGCTGATTCTGATTTTATATATATATATATATATATATATATATATATATATATATATATTAATGTTTATACATATATATTTATATACAAATGAATAGGTGATATGGGTTCTCATCATTCTAAACTGTACAATGCATCTTATCCATATTCACAATTTGCATTTCTTCAGCCGGCTGCCTAAAAGTGTTTATTGTTGCCAACAAGTGCCAACTGATGTTGCCCTATATTAACTTAGTTTAATTAAAATGAGTAGCCATAATATTACAATTTTTACTAAACCAATTACAACTACCAACAGTCATACTCCCAAGGACCTCAATGTATTGTCACATATTGTCAAAATACCAAAGATAAAGGCTTAAAACCTTTGGCAACTGCGTAGCAAGTCGTGGCAGCTGCGACAAATCTGAGCCAGCTGCTACTGTGGAGCCGAAGGGAGGAAAACATTATGCGGTGTATAGAGTTTATCTTTTTTTTAATCACTAGTCGTGCAAAACGTTTATCCAAGTATTAAGTCTGTATTTCACTCATTCACTGCTTCGTCACGGTGGAATGACGGGAACCAATCAGCAGCAGGATTCCCCGGAGCCCCGCCCCTCCGCGCTGTCTATTTATAATATTGCAACAGCAGCTTTTTGACAGCTACTGTAGGACCAGATGCTGCGTTCACCAGCTCCACTCTCACACCGCTGCTTCACCTCAATGGATGAGACTTCACCGTGACCCAAAAGCAGTCATTGATCGCAGATAGCCCGCATTTTACTTTTCATCTTACCTCTGTCATTGAACTGTTACATACCTCCAGACATTAAGGACAAACACTGCAGTTCCTCTGCTCATCGACATAAACCTGACAGTAGCAAAAACAATGACAGAAGGCGGGAATCACGTGGCAGAAGAAGGGGATACAGCCGTTAAGTATGAGGTGCCCGCCGGCGTGCCCGCGGAGGAGAAGCGGTCGGAGGAGGAGGACGCGGAGGAGGAGGACGGGGAGGAGGAGAAGAAGGTGAACGGGGACAGCAGAGTGGCGGAGCAAGCCGCGGCTCCCGGAGCGGCGGAGGTCGAGTTTGTGCACCCCGAAGGCGGCTGGGGTTGGGTGGTCATGCTGGCGGCCATGTGGTGTAACGGATCGGTGTTCGGGATCCAGAACGCCTTCGGTATTCTCTTCCTCTCGCTGCTGCGGGAGTTCGGCTCCGAGGAGGACGCTGACCTCCGGTTCAAGACAGGTGAGCGCCGGGTTGGAGGGAGGAGTTCAAACTTCGGGTCGTTTCGCCTGAATGCCATTAAAAGTCAGGATGCAACGGAAGTATTTTAAGTTGAGTTCTATGTTTAAGACAGAGCAGAAGATGCTAGCTCCTCTGGAGGTCCTTTTCGGTGTGACTCCGTGAAGTAAAGGTTGTAGTAAACGTCGCGCTCGTGTGTCACATTAAGTTAAAGAAGCACGTGTAAGCTAACATGTCAGCTAGCAGGTAATATAATCATTTCCTGATGAGAAAGGGGGAAACTAGAGCAACTGTCTGTGGCTAGGTGGCACGGCTGTGGGGACATACGGTGCTGTGAAGCGTGCTTCCGGTAAACCCTGTAGCTACGTGATGGCACTTTCTGCGGTGTTACTGGTTTGTGCCCTACAGGTGTGTAAAAGCTGCGGGCAGCTTGTAGGTGCCGCGTGCTCTCTCGTAGACACGCGAGAGAGAAATGCGGCGCTTACATTGTGCCACAGAGGCTGCTCTTTAAAAAGTAATGGAGTTAAATCATCAGACATTTAACAGACATTACGTTGTGCCTCACGTGGTGGTGTGTATAGGATGTTAAAAAGGTTTTTGACAACCTATTCCTTATCTTTCTGCTCTTAAATCACATTTGTTGACCGAACATGGGGGGCGAGGTCAAGGGAAAGGTCACATAGTGAAAATCCCTCACCCTGCTGTGTGTACAGTGCCCTGCATAAGTATTCACCCCCCTTAAACTTTTCTACATTATGTCATGGTTTAACCACAGATTAACATTTATTTCATTGGGATTTTATGTAATGGACTGACACAAAATAGTCCATTTGGAAGTGGGGGGGAACTATTACATGGATTTCAAAATTATTTACAAATAAAAATCTGAAAAGTGTTGAGTGCATATGTATTCACCCCCTTTACTGTGAAACCCCTAACAAAGATCTGGTGCGACCAATTGCCTTCACAAGTCACATAATTAGTAAATAGGAAACGCCTGTCTGCAATTTAATCTCAGTATAAATACACCTGCTCTGTGAAGGCCTCAGAGTTTGTTAGAGAGCATTACTGAACAAACAGCATCACGAAGAACAAGGAGCTCACCAAACAGCTCAGGGGTAAAGTTGTGGAGAAGTATGAAGCAGGGTTAGGTTATAAAAAAATATCCCAAGCTTTGAACATCTCACGGAGCACCATAAAATCCTTCATCAGAAAATGGAAAGAATATGGCACGACCGCAAACCTACCAAGAGAAGGCCGTCCACCCAAACTGACAAGCCGGACAAGGAGAAAATGAATCGGAGGAGCAATCAAGAGGCCCATGGTAACTCTGGAAAGATCCACAGCTGAGAAGGGAGAATCTGTCCACAGGACAACTATTAGTCGTGTACTCCACAAATCTGGCCTTCATGGAAGAGTGGCAAGAAGAAAGCCGTTGTTGAAAGTGAACCACAAGCCATGTGGGAGACACGGCAAACATGTGGAAGAAGGTGCTCTGGTCAGATGAGACCAAAATTTAACTTTTTGGCCTCAATGCAAAACGCTATGTGTGGTGGAAACTCAACACTGCCCATCGCCCTGAGCACACCATCCTAACAGTGAAACATGGTGGTAGCATCATGCTGTGGGGATGCTTCTCTTCAGCAGCTACAGGGGAACTGGTCAGAATGGAGGGAATACTTATGCATTCACCACTTTTCAGATTTTTTATTTGTAAATCACTTCCAAATGGTGGACTATTTTGTGTCGGTCCATTACATGACAGAGAGAGAGAGAGAGAGAGAGAGAGAGAGAGAGAGAGAGAGAGAGA
>NW_022280055.1:6251061-6271577 GCF_004355925.1 Anarrhichthys ocellatus | reverse complement strand
AGAGAGAGAGAGAGAGAGAGAGAGAGAGAGAGAGAGAGAGAGAGAGATTCATCTGGACTTTATTAAAGGTTCCTGAGGATCTCTGTTGAAATTGCAGCAACGCTGTAGAAGGTTGCTCATTCCTCCCTTTAAGCTGTGGTGGCCTGCAGCTGACACAAGCAACAAAGTCACATTTTTACAGACGTGTAATGTTTCAGAGTGCAAGCAACGATAATGTCGTCGAGTCATTTCCTGTGACCTGTTTTGAGAGCAACATTTGTTGCGATTAGACTCGTATTATACTCAACTTCATACTTGGAACAGTAACTCATACTTTACTTTTTTACTAATTGCTCGCTTTTTGATGATGAACTTTGTTCACAATGTAAATCTAACGAGAGATTACGAATCTGCTTTAGTAAAATCGATGAATTTATCTTTTAATAAATGCAACTATTTTGTATTATTGCTGCTGTCATAGCTCTGTCTGGCTTGGATATATTCTAGTCTGCACTCCAACCCAATGCACACACACACACCACCTACACACCGCCCCCTTCCAATGCCCAGAGTTCATTGGCACTCTGTCTTGATGAGTGACGCCCCAGCCCCCCCAGCGAGGCTGAGACTACTGGACGATGGGAATGTGAGGAGGAGGGGACGACAGTTGGACTCCAGGCATGCTTATGCAACTTCCACCAAGGGTTTCATATCTCTCTCTTGTTTTCACAAGCGATAGCAGAGCTCTTGAACGGGTCGTATTGTTTAATTTGATGCCTTAATGGGTCTATTTCAATCTACAATGATCATAGTGATTGTACTGAAAATAATAGCAACAGAAATGTGAAACTAAGTTGTTTTTTTTACAATTTAAAAAAAAAAAAAAAAAAAAGGATTAATCAAATACGCTCTCTGCAGTGCTGCAGAATACTTGTTTTTTATCATGAAACGGAACACGCTGTCCCTTGTTGAACTTCAGCTTGTTATCTAATCATTCAGACCTCTCCAAACCTTTGGCCGTGGTTCCTTTGGAATTGATTTGATCTTGACAAAGGTAGTCTTCACTGAAGCTCTGTTTTACATATTTTTTTGGTAGTTGGAATTTGCCAGAAAGATTTGGCCCAGTCCGGTCTGAGCCCAGAACTGGTTGGTTAAAAAAAATGACAGGAATAGCAACCAGAATTTTTCCCATCTTACTGGTCACTTTGCTGTGTCATTGTGGTTTTGGGATTTAATCTCCACGAGGTCGATGGAGCTCTGCATCGTAAACATGAGACGGACAACTATCCGCCTCGGCTTCTCTCTGAAATCGCTTTTTTGTTTATCCAAAAAATTAGATCATATTCCTTCCTGGAGTGCAGTTAGTGACCGTGTGGGCTCCATGGTAGATCGGACAGCTTGACTGATTTAGCGCGTGTAATTGCGGCGCTGTCCATGGTTCTGAAACGGAGCGGAGAGGATTGATAGGCAGACAGACGGAACACGTCACAGGTTCTTGGCCTGCTTGCTTTTTGTGGTTGTTAATAGAACTTTTGGCCCGTTTCCTAACTTTATTGCAGTTTTTAAAAAGTTGGCATTGAAAGTAAATTAAACGTATCATTTCGGTTCTCCAGAGTTGAGCAGAACTGTCCAGTATCGATGTTCTTTTCCGCTGATCGGATTGCCACGTCGACCTATTTAACATAACTGATTTCACTACACGAAACACAGGGATTCAAGGCAATTTAAAGAACATTTAAATAAAAATGTATCGATAGTAGTCACGGACTTATCGCTACACTATCGTTTAAAAAAAAACTATTGCGATAGCAAGCTATATCGATATTTTTGCACAGCCCTACTTTTTATTTCATTGTTCTATATTCTGTTTTTACCACATGTTTAGATTGCTTCACCTGCTGTCCCGTCACAATGTGGCAACGCGGTTTCTCACCGCTCACGGGCGACGTTTGATGCCAACTTGTTAGCTTTGTGCAAACGACGAATGCTGTACCGTGTGTTTTCCTTTCCTTTGCGCTCTCATGCTGTAATCCCCCACTAACGGGGCTTCATACAGTCACAACTGTCATTCATCAAGGCTGAATGCCGAGGAACTCTAGTCAGTGCGGTTGTAGCAGTTTCCCTGGTTGGTGTACTTGCTGTGTATCATGGGACACGTTCCCCTTACGGCATACCTTTTTGAAAGGTCTGTCCGGCTTTGTTGTCCTTCGACATGCCAGCAGGAGACAAAAAAAAGCTTTCTCCCCTGTAGAATGACGCCGCCTTGATATGAACCTTGGCAACCGTTGGGACACCAAGGTTTTCTAATTGTAACGACATCCCGGTTGCAGATGGAGACGCTGAAGACCGGTCCTTTTTAGATTTAAAGGTGCGGGGTTTAAATTTAGTCCGCGTCCTGCCGTCTCGCTCCTCTGATGACAATAACAGCGCATTTCCTGCTATGCCCTGTTTTTTCCTTGTGTGTTTTTACCAGAGCGAGTACATGAAGTGCTGCTTCAGCCGAGACCACCGCACTCTGCAGCACGTGTTCCTGTTGTGAGAGGGGGGGGGGGGGGGGTTAATCAGATTGTCGAGCGGTGTCGAAGTTGGACGCCGGTGTAGAGGAAGTGGTGGTGGGAGGGGACCTCGGACGCCTTGACAGGCAGGATGAGAGGCCAAGGAGACTTGATAAACATCGTGATTCATTCAAGTGGGATCCTTTCCTCCATATCTTTCCTCTGGTGTTTTTGCCTCCGATCAGGAGAAAAACAGATTTTAATTTGACAGAACTGTGAGAGACATCGATGATCTCCATTGGATATTTGCTGTAACTGGCAGTGTAAAAACACAGAGGGATTTGATCGATTACGTTGGTGAGATCTCTTAGGGATGAGTTGTAGCTGGACAAATAATCAGATCACAGTTTATCATGTCTCATTACCATGTTCACATGATTGAGATGGACCTAAAATTATTTTGAAGAAATGGAGGGTAGCATTTCACCTCTACTACTGGGTCCATACGACCCACATTTACATTCATCTGTTATAGAAATAAAAATAAATAGCCAACAACTCAACAGTAGCAGGGCATGAATATGCAAAAATGAAACTCTGAGATCAATAGCTCTTAAAATAAGCCTGCTATCGGGTTTAATTTGACTCTCCTTGCCCCACGTGTCATTTCACTCGTCTGTTCTTTATGGCGACTGTATGCTCACAGTAGAAACCTGTCTGGTGGAATACTGGCAATCACACAATGAAAACCCATCTGGTCTCACCTTGTTGTGAGAACCGACAGAGGACATGTTTCAACATGTTTTTTTTCCTCATGTTAAAACTTGCTGATTGCCAAATGCTCCCAAATACCTCCACAGTGCATTTAGTACCAAACCACCGAACATGATTTCATTATTAAAAGGATAGTCTGGGTTTGGGGAGTGTATTCTATCTACAATTTCCTTTGTTAGACCAACTTGTAGATTCCTTTTTTTAATGCCTTTTTATATGTTAAGTTTAAAAGGTGTGTGAGCAACTGTCTTAGATCAGTCAGTCTACAGGATCGATTAACAGCTCTTTAAAAAAGTTGTATCGAAGTTACAGTATCTTACTTATTAAGGTGTTAATTCCATGTCCTACATTAAACTTTTTGTAACAAGCTACCTAAAAATACGATACAAAATATCACTCACTTTTGGTCCCCATAAGTCTTGATTTCCTGGTGATCGGTGTGCGTTAAGGAACGACCCACCTGTCGCAGAGTGTCAATTTGACAATCCTTCAGAAATGAAAATGTTCCTCGAGTGCTGATTTAATGGAATTAGTGTGGCCTGTGTGTGTCCTTTCACTGGGCCGTTGTTAAAGGGCTCCCGCTGGAAACACGACGGAAAACGTTCGGTGCTTGTTCAGCTTGCCTGTCCGGGGGGGGGGGGAATGAATTTGAATAAGACCCTGGATAACTTTCTAGGGAAGCTGTGTGATCACGTGACCCTGACAGCCCTTACGCCGGCAGTTTGATGCATTGTAGTTCACCAACAACTGCGGCGTGTATCATTTCAGGTCCCAACTTAGGTTTCGACTGCTACCTTCATTGTTTTGCAGATCACGAGTATTAGAACATGTGTCAGTTTGATCATGTATGTTTTTATGGAGATATTATGGTCAGTTGTTGTGTCTTTTCTAGCCAAACAGCTGCTGTGGTGCTCACGTAGTAGCAGCTAGGTGGCTCACGCTAACAAGCTACAACAAATCATAAGCTAACCTACAATAAAATCTTGTTTCCTGAGACAAAATGTTGATTGCATTTCTATGGTGTTGTTGCATGAAGACTTGACTTTACCATGACGGGCCCGATTGACAGCTGTTGTCTTTTCATGGCGTCATAATCAACCAATCGCAGGGCATAATGCTGGGGCGGGGGAGGTTCTGCCCATAGACTGGCCTGAACTGTCAGGTCAGCGGCCTTCACATCTGTGTTCCAGGCTCAGGTTCCCTCACTGTGGGAATGCCAGATGGGGCTGTTCCTGGGCCCGCTGCCAGGAAAGCCACTTGCCCGTCGTCCAGTGTTAGAGCAGCCAAAAGACCGGACCAAACAGGAAGTCTAGAGTCCTTTTTATTGTGCTGTTTTCATGAATCCTAAAGAGGGAACTGCACACTTCAGTGTGTTTTTTTTAAGCTGTAAACTAAATGACGGTGCTGCGATGACATGATTACATAATACAATCTTGTGAATAGTGTTGACCTGAAGCCTCAAGTGGCTAAATTTTTCTTATTTAGCGGCTAGCTAGTTAGCCAGCTAACGAAAGCTTGTTAAAAAAAAGTGTGTGGACTTAGGCTCTGACCCAAGGGGTGAAGTAAAGTACCAACCTGAACTCACGTGGTTGACTGAAGTTCATGTCAACAACAAGAAGTCCCCTGACCATATTTTGGCTGAATATTATTTTCACTCGGTGTGAAAGGAGAACACGGAGGGGAGGACGACACACGAAGCCGATGTTTTGTCCCTTGATGTGAAATAGACACACTGAGTTGGAAAATATTGTTCTATAGTATCACTGGGCCCGTCACGCTGAGCGTGAGGTAGCCAGGATATGTGGGTTTTTACGATCACTCACTCACTCACTCACACACACACACACACACACACACACACACACACACAGCAACAGAGCTCACTGCAGCGAGGCAGCTGACGTGCCAGTAATTGGCTGGAGTTTGACCCGCCCCTGTCAACATGAGATGAAATGTAGTTTGAGTGGCGGTGGCTGTAAATCCACCGACAAGAAATACGACCCTGAGCCAGGTAGGTTTGTGCAACTCCCACTGGATGTTAACTCATCTACATATTAACGAGAGGGACAGCATTTCCTTCTAGCCTTTTGCTGACTCCTCACTTCTGGTTTCTGCTGCCTTGTCCAGCTCAATGCAAAGTGTCATTGTAACGTAAGCTAATCAAAAGAACCTGCTTATATGGGGTTGATCAAAATTCAGACTTCTCCTTTAGCCCCTTTTGTGAAGGTATTTGTCTCATGGGTCCAGGTAGCTTCCTTATAAGGGAGACCAGGTTAAATGTTGTGTGAATGTTCTCTGCCAAAAGCCGTGGATCATTAGTCATTTGGCAGACACTTACAATTCACTTACAAAAGTCTATCACATTCATACACCGTAGGCACAGCTACGGGAGCAATTTTGGGGTTAAGTGTCTTGCTCAAGGACACATCGACATGCGAATAGTGGAGCCGGGGATCGAACCACCGATTGAAGGGCGGCTCTGCTCTCCACTTAGCCACAGTCACCTTGCAGTTTGCACAATGAAAATATGCTTCCATGGTGGAGGACAATGTATATCAACACATATTTTACCTTTTAACAAATATTGTGCTTTCTGCGATTTTGCAATATTGCCCCATTTCCATATTGAGATTTCAATAAAATCCAGATTCATTGTTCAGCCCTAAAATCAATACCAGTCTCATATCTGTCCATGAAATATGAAGCTGCATGCAGCAGCCGGTTAGCTTAGCTTAGCTTAGCACAAAGGAAATACTGGGTGAAACAGCTAGCCTGGCTTGTTCGTTTAATCTGTACAAAAACTCAAATATAAAAGTTCTACGTTAACTGGGAGACTCCAGCAGTTGCCTCACCACCGCTCCCAGCTCAGAAATAGTGCATGTATGTGCACGTCAATGGAGCCACACACATGTGTCCATCAATGGACTGCAATCAAAAGCATGGATAGTTAAGTCCTGTATCAGAGCAGCAATGCTGGGACTGAAGAAAGTTAGAACTCCTGCTTTAAGTTTTCTTTTCCAAGGTTTGATTTAAAGGAAATCTGAAAGTAGCATCACTTTCCCAGCAGAATCCAACCCTGGAGTCATCCCTCCCTGTTTTCAAAGTAGATGTTCATGTATGTCTCCTATTAAGTTAAGTACGTGGTCATTGGATTAAAATGTAATATGTCTGTTTCTGTATCTCCTAAAGACTGGAGCCGGGAGCTGTAGCAGCTGGCCTGCACGGCAACTTAAGTTTAAACAAAAACAAAACAAAAGACGGATCGAATCGATCCCATTAAACCTTGGCAGGTTTTGAGCACACACGGGTTAATGTTTGACCGGCTGTTTAATCTCAGGCGTGTGTGTATGCTCGGGCCCGATGCTTAGGTGAAGGTTGTTGAGAGATAAAGCCGAGAGCGGGTAAACATGTCTGAGGCAGAGCAGCACTTCAATGGCGGCAGGAGGACCAATTGTTTGGCCTCCTGCACATGACATGCATCATCAGGCCACGGCCTGAGGGGCCGGCTGGGAGGGCCTCGCTCTCAGGCACCTTGTAGTCAGTGCTGGTACCCGTTCAGTGTTGTTTAGAGCTGGGGTACTGGATGTAGCGCAGAACAATACATTGTCCTGGAGGTAATTAGGTTTGTAAAGAACAACTCCGAGCTCATTATACATCACATACACCATATGAAACCACAATAGATAACAAGATTCAGAGGTCTACGACCAGTCTGGTCTGTTTATGTGACCTATGTGTTCATCTGGTCTTTACAGTTTTATTCTAATCTTTGCTTTTGTTTTCTTTTTATCTCCTGTCTGTATTTAACTTCTACCTGGTTAGGAAACGGTCTTAATTTAGTGCTGACGCCCCTATATTACCTAAATAAACAAACGAGACCATCAGCGAGATTATTTCTATGTTGTTATTATTAATGCTTGTCGTCGGTGCAACCGGGTCGGATTCCGCAGTAATCCGATGAAATCATGTAGGTTCACCAGAAACCCCTTTTGACCTGTAGTCGGAGGTGGAGAGCTCCACAACCGACTGTGTCTCCTCACTCCGCTCCACCGGCCCCCGCTGGAAGACAACGCCAACACCCTTATGGCCCAGGCCATATTGTTGGGCACGCTGTATGGAAGGGAGGCACGGGAGAACCAGAACCAGCACTGAGCGGGGCAGACTGTCAGACCCTGCTGTGGTAAAATGACAGGCTTTCTAAAGGGAGTCTGGTGCTTGGAAACACTACCGCTGTTGTCCACAGGGCCCGCCAAAATCTACACAAAATGAAAGTTCCTCATTGTAACTTTAAAGAGTTGAATGCTTCTTTTTTTTTTTTCAAGTGTCTTTGAGAACTCTGAAGAGCAGTTCATGAATTATTATGTGCACAGAGGTTTATTGAGGAATTAATGAATGCGGGTGTGCTACTTCATACTAGTCACAGTATCATTCTTTTATTAGTTTAAGTCGTTATTGTTAACTGCCAGAATTGTGTAAGGCCTAATTGTCAAAACATTGTACTTTGTACATGTATAAAATATCTAATCTAATCAATTTGTTATCATTTGTTTTTATAGCAACAAAGAATCAAATGACTGTATGATGTGAATACTGAAAGCTATGGAGCGTTTTAGAGTGTGTCAGGTCATTATTTTGGTTTAGCACACTGAATGAAGTGTTTAGAAAGCTTGAGCGAGAAGAGATGAAGACTGTTCCTTCCTCTCAGTCGATGAGCTCACTTATCGGTCATTTTGATCTGAGCCAACTAAGATTTCTTTAGTTGTTTTTAATGCTTGTTTTCATGCTGAATGACTCACTTATAAACACATCTCTGGTAAACACAAGATTTAAAGTGGTGCTTAGTTGACAATATCGTACAAGTGTAAGAATTCCTTTGGTCCCTTGCAGCCCTACAAGAAATACACAGTAGGGATCTGTGAAGTAAAAATGTCTTATTTTTTTAATGATTTCATAATTTTTATCTTATTTATCTGAAGTCATCTTTTGACTGGAGTTCAGTAAACTAGTGTAACGCTTTGATGTGGCTGCATTCTCAGACTCGACGCAGATGCAAACAATTCTGGAGATATTGAGTACAGACCTCATGAGAGGCCTGGAGCCATACTCCATATACTGTGCACTCAAAAGAAGTGGGTGGATGAAAAGCTCCCCCAATCACGACCAGCCCCGACACACGGCCCCGCTCCCCCGTTCCTCTGACACGGACCGCAACTCCCATCTAACGTTTTTCATATGGATCTGTTGTATCTACTGCAGAGAGAAGAAATCAGTTTCCAAAATATGCATATTTCTTTTCTCTCTGCTTGCACATCCGAAAATTTCTCTGCGGCTGCTCCCCGAGCTTCTGTCTGTGTCATTGGGTTATAGGTTTCACTTCCCGTGCTGTGAGGCCAGAAAAACCCAAGAAGAACACGAGGATGCCAAAAAGAATTTGGCGTTTCTCACTGCCCCCCCTCCCCAAGAGCCTCCAACGGAGCGGCCCAGTATAAATGACTTCCAGCTGCTGGAAGCAGGAGATGGAGTTATGGTTGCAGTTCTATAAGGTCCACTCATGTGCAGTACCGTGAGGCCTTTGTGATTGAACAACAGCAGCTGTAAAGCCATACTTTAGCAGGACCGGCTGTTTCACTGTAAGGCCACATCAAGTCTACAGTTTGTCAAAGGGACTGAAGTTAAGGGTTGTGAATAGTAGCAAGAATCTCATGCTTCACATGCAGGAATCTTTGTTTTATTATGTCCACTCAGGCTCCAACTGGTTTTCCTGCTTTTTGCAGGTGAGATTATTGCAGTCAAAGAGGCCTGGATCTTATCTTGACAGACCTGGATGGGATCTAACGTCTGGACATGTGCCAATAATGATTTGAGCACCCCTCCCTGTAAAATAATAAATAAAAACGTCAGTTTGAACTGGAATCAATCTTAAAGGGGAACGCCACCAATTTTATACCCGAGCATGAGCTCAATAGTCCGGAAGAGTGCCTCCTTGGGGAGGTTTGTCTGTATTATATATTATATTCCATTTCTCCCAATAGGTTGCTGAAATGCTACACGCTGTTCCTTTGAGAAAAATAAGTTGGTCACACTGAAAGCAATTAGGTATATGTCTTTTCAATTAAATCAAATTTGAAGACTTAAATCTGGATTAACTCATTTCAAGTGTTTTTTTTTTTTTTTTTTGCAGTGCACCTCCTCCTGTTGGTCTAATCCTGTCCGAATAGGGATTAATCAGCTATCCTTTGGTTCTGGTTGTAGGATCTGTATAGTCGATGAATAACTGGGGCTTTCTTGATTAAGACTTGACTGGATCAGTGTAACACCAAGGTGCACAGGCAGAGCCCTGTGAAGCTTTATTTGAAACGAGGAAATCCTGTAAGCTAAAAACACATTCTCTGGGTTTGATATCCTACTCCCTGCTTACTCTTTGACACTCCGGCCTCTAGTAATAAGAGAGTTGTCGTTGTTTGTCACTTCTTTGGCTTTTAAAAAGGTTGCTCTTCAGTCCAATCCTTTTCCAGACTAGAAGAAGAACACATCTTCTTTTACTGCCGATGCCCTGAGGGGGGACATTAGTAATGAGTCTCCGCTATGTGCCAAACATGTTCAGCTTAACATAGGCCACAGCTTGTAAGCCCATTAACCCTGCTGCTTGCTCTGCTTTCTTTCTTTTTAGAACTAGAGTGGTTTTCCATTTTTCAGGTAACAAAGCTCCGTCAGGACGTAATCCAAGACCTGCTGGGAAACACAAGGATTTCCAAAATCTACACCTTTACTTGCCCTTTCTTAACTTTCCTCCTCCGTCTCTCGCTCGCCCTCTAAACCAGAGAAACGTTTTTTGCTCTGCCTTGTGGGAGGGAGCCGTAATATCAGTACAGTACGGTCCACTTCCTGACTCCGGGTCAGTGGGTGTAAAACTCTGATTGTAACGTGAGCTGGCTGGTTCTTCTAGCAGCAGTTCAGCTGTCGGATACAAATGTGTTTCCATCCCGTACAGATGGGGCCTGCACCTATCCTCGCAGGGAACACTGGACATTGAGGCTCTGCAGATGCTGTCAAAGTACATCACCATAAAAGCTGCAGTTTGACCGTTTAGAGATAAGGATTTATTTTAGGGGTTTATTATGTTGCAACGTCTATTGTTGTTTGGGCTACTACTTGGGAAGTCAAACTGGACACATAGAGAAACTGTCCTGTCCAATGCAGGAAGTGATGTGTTGTTTACCATGGTGGAAGAAGTACTCGCAGCTTCAAGTGAAAGTAGCACTATTACTCTGTAAAAAATACTCTGTTACAAGTAAAACCCTGCATTCGAGTTTCACTTTAGTAAGACTGGTTGGGCAGAATGGTTCAGAGTCATTTTATTATGTACTGTACATATTAGTGGACTCTTAACTCATGAGCAGCATTTTACGGTTCCAGCTGGTGTATTAAATTGATCTACTAGTAGTTGACTTTACAGCACAGTATCATATTTTATATATTCACCATGTGTTTTGTTTATAAAATCTGAATCCTTAAATTAACTCCATATATTTAGTTTCCCTCTGAAATGTAGTGAAGTAAAAGTATAAAGCACAATATTTATTTCTCAAACATCTTTTACCAGCAATTACAGAGACCAGTTTGTTAATATACCGGCTGCATCACCCCGGGTGACATGATAAGCCCTACTGTTGCATGTTAATGTGGTGGTGACACAGAGGGACATCTGGTCCTGTTGATTTATGAACACCTCTTCCTCCTCCGTTTGTGTTTAGGTTCTAGTGCAGCAGCCTGCGACAGCCACAGTTTTAAGTGGTCTCTGGTGTGGGACTAGATTGTAGCCCGAGCGTGTCATCGGGTTCCTAGAATGTGCTACGGGGACAAGTTGTTTATTTGATCAAGTCAGGAAAATGGTCCGTCACACCACTGCAATATCAGCCAAGTATGCCTGTCCATTAGCCGGTTCTATTCACTTTGGTTAATAGATAACTCTCCAACCAGCTGCTTTAATGCAGGAGAAGTCATCAGGGATTCATGAGGGCCCCTCTGTGCTCCACACGCTGGGTCTCAGTTCATGTTTTCAGACAGTGGTTTCCAACCATAGTTCGCTAAATGTAATCAATAAACAGTTAAAATACAGTGGAAAGCACTGCATTTGGTACCATCTGCAGATGATTATTATTACCAATTGTTTTCAAATTACTGTACAAATGTAATGACTGTGCAGTGTATAATTCAGATACACTATGATACAGTACTTTAAATATGATATAGCTTACTGTAAGCCCGCTCAAGGGGGCATTACGTAACGAGTTTTGCTACTGCATCTTGTTTTTGGTAGTTTCTAATGAAACATGATTCCGTCCCAAGCTTTTTGATCACTGTAACCATGATCACTATAAGCAGTTTGTATTTAGCTAAAAGTAATGGAAACACAGTTGATAGTGCTATTTGGATAAGTGAGACAAAAAAGTTTGGGATTACTGTTCTAGGTGGCACAAGAATCATGTGTGTCAAAACACATAATTACAGCTGTTAGGACTTGTGCATGCACGCACGCCTCCACAACAAAGACTTGAGCTCAGAGTCTGCAGTTCAAGAACTCTCACGGGTGTCACCGCAATGGCTTTGAATCCATTTAGTGTGGCTTGCAAGAGGCAGAGTTTTATGCAGTTTTCACGGCTGTAGGTCCCGTCATTGTGGGGTGACCGGGTTCAGAGCAGGGGGGGGGGGTTCCAGCAAGGAGCCCGTAATGAGGCAGACAGACGACTTAAGGCAACTCTGCCTCGTCTGTCAGCGTCCAAGCCGGGGCCCGCGGCCAACGGTGGATGCCACCGGGACAGAGGGAATCCTGATATTGCATTTTTAAATCTAGAATTCCTCTTTGTCTGAAGCGTAGATGCTTTTAAATCGAGAGAGCCAGCAGATGAAACCGCAACAGCAATTTCCTGTTGTCCTTGAGGGATTCTTTGCCTTGCTTTGTTCACTGCCATTTATTACATTATGTTGCTTAATTAAAGCGGGATGATATCCCCACAAATATAAGACCTGGCAGAGAGGACCCCATTGAATTTGGGGCATTTCTGCTGACTACAGTGTCTGGAATAGATCCTTAGAAGCTTTTGGCTGTGAAACCAGATCAGTGCGCTGAGGGACAAACTGTAACTAAATATAGGTAACACGTCAGTATTTTTATATGCGGAAACATCAATATGTACAGATTTTGACTATATTGCTGCTCTGTGTCCATTAGACATGTTTGGTTTTAGCCACGGCCCTAGGGTTGGTAACATTGGTCGATCCACCACTTTGGTCCAGACTCGGATGGATTGCTTTGAAATGTTGTACAGCGATTCAAGGTCTCCAGATGATGCATCCTAATGACTTTAGTGATCCTCTGACACTTCCTCTGGCAAACTCATTTTCACCCTGAGTCACATCAGCATTATGGTTTCCGTCAAAGGGCCAATTGTAACTGTAAGACTGTATAACTGTAACTACTCCCTAACATCTTGTTAAATAACTGTCTCTGCAGCCCGCGGGCCTTGAGTTTGACCCCCCTGCTCTAGCGCCACTAGCACGCTGACATTTGTGTCAATAACGACTATTAAATGGATCGTCATGAAAAGTGGACGTTCATGTTCCCCGTAGGATGAATTGTTATAACTTTGGTGATTCCCCGTACTTATGATTTGTTACTGTCATTGGGTCAAACTTTGAATCTGTCCAATAATTTAGTTTGTGAGCTAAACTAATTCCCATCAGCCTCGGCTCTACTTATTTGCATGTTAGCTAATGTTAGCGATACTATGATAGCACAGTAAACTGAGATGCTGAACACGGACAAACGTTTTCCTCTAAACATCAACATGTTGCTATTGTCATTGTGAACGTGTTACATGACAACAACTACACTTTGTATATCTACTCCACTTTGTCTGCTAAGGGGGAATAAAAGCTTTTATCCATGTTAAAGTTAGATTTTCTTAACAATTAGCATTGCAGCCTAACATAACTGCTGGTGCTAGTAGCCCGTGTTTTGTTCTGTGCTCCTGTGCTGCTTCATAACCTCCATCTTACGGGGCAACCTGAGAGTGTATTGATACTCTGACAGCGGGGGGTGAGATGAGGATTCAGGGAGAATGAAGACGCAGCAGTGAAACCAGTACTAACCCTGAAACTTGACACAGGGGTCTCCCGTTACCCCCGGTAAAAAAACAGGTAACAATAACACTCAAACTCCAGCTGCTCTGTATTTTCCCATAAGTTTCCTCTGACGGCGCTTCAGAATCGAGGAAAAACAGCTTTTGCGACCCTACCTATGCTGTTACAGTATCTGGATGTGGGATTTCATTGGAGACCTGAACGTCCCCTCGGGGCAGCAACATGTTGCTTACTCCCGGCTTCCCCATCCTCTCTGTGGTCAAAGGGCAGCACTGCACGGGGGGGGTGGGGGGGTCTTGCGCAATTTGTGTACTAGTGCGTTTTGTCAGAGTCGTTGCTTGTTTCACCCCATCTTTGTGTTTGCCTCTTTTCCTTGTTGAGAATAAAAGCCGGAAACAGTATATCTAAAAGCTTGATATTTAGGAAGTAGTTCCAGAGCAGATGGGTGTTCCCTGCATATCTCAGCTGCACATGCATGCCCTCCCATTTGTCTTAAATACATAGAAACAACTTGTGATAAGACCTTAGAGATGTAAGTTATTTTCTGAATCCCTCCAGTGCTGTCACTATCCCAGAATTGCCAATCTGCATTACTGTAAATGTGTCCTGTGTATCTTAACATGTAATACATTAGTCAGAGGTCTGCTGCAGCATGTGACAGCGGTATTCAACCTTACACTCACAGAAGACTGCTGACCAAGCATTGAGCAAACACTGCGGGTGTTTCCTGGTCAGAGTTTTAGCTCCACTGACATTTTTTAGAAGCAGATCTGATCTGCAATGAAAAAATAAAAAATAAATGACTTTGTTTTCCCTGAAATAGCCCAGTGCCATTTCTTCTGCCTGAGAAAATACAAGCCAGTCTCACAGAGTCTGGTAAGTGAGCACAGGGAAAGTCTGAAGCCACGGTTTTTCAATATGACAATACTTAAAGGTCACGCTGGTGATTTAGCATCAATACATTCATAGAGGAGGGACCTTACAAGAAGAAGGATTTCAAAAATAATGGTAAAGTTCCAAAAACACTGGATCCCACATTTCTCATAATGCAAACGATAGCTTTTTTTTTTTTTTTTTTGTTGGACCCTCCCTGCCGGGTCAAAACCCAGGTCTTTCAGACTCCACACCCCAGTTTATAAGAAGAAGAAAAAGTGTAATTTCTGAGCACAGGCTGAGTCATTTTTTTCAAACCTGAAAAATAATTTCCAGAACCACAGAAACTATTGCACAACTGTTTTCACAGGTTGACTAATAAACTGACCATATGTATATAACTGCCGGAGTTTCCTTTTAACCGCAGATATTTGAGCTCACAGATATTAGTCAGCCGGTAGAGATTATACTGTAAACATCACACTGAAGTAGCAATTCCTTCAATAGCTTTAGTTGTATTTGACCAGAAAGCTATTTTCTGTAATTGTAATATTGAATTTAATGTGATGAAGCACCTTGATTTGTATTTTAGCAACATTTTTAGCGATTAGTTTGCTGCCTGGATCATTTTTGGGTCTACTGAGTAAGTTAAGTGAGATGTTTCAGTATGTTCTACCCAGGAGGCAGACGACATCACCATGGTATCTGTGTACTTAGTGTTGAGACCGGGCCTAAGTGTTTTCCTGATCACTCCTTTCTGTCCACTCTGTCACTCCGGTGTCCCGTCAATGTGTGTTCCTGCTGTTGCCTAACTCTTGTCTTGTCATTGTACGCTTGCTCTAGGAAAGGCCAGTGGCTTTTAACAGATGCAAACACAAACAATGTACAGTATGATTAATGAACAAGATGGAAAAAAAGGAAACGCGTGTGTGTGTGTGTGTGTGTACAAGAGCAACAGTGTTCTATTATTGCATCAACAGGCTTTGTTCTGGTGTCAGCATCCGCAGCATTAATGTTAAACAACGCTGTCTTCCCGGAGACAGCTTTCTGTTTTGGATGTGAACCGATGATCACTCTGACTTACAGCTCGTTGTTGTGTGAGATTTTCCCCTCATACATTCGTTTTGTCTCTTGCAGCATGGGTGGGCTCCCTCTCCATGGGGATGATCTTCTTCTGCTCCCCCATCGTCAGCGTCTTCACCGACATCCTCGGCTGCAGAGTCACGGCAGTGGGCGGCGCTGCTGTCGGCCTGGTCGGCCTGCTGGCCAGCTCCTTTGTCACGTAAGGACAACAAAAAGCTGTTCAAAATGACATGTCATCACTGCATACAGAGTATACATGACACCTTTTCCTACATAGTTATCGGGGTAGCCGGCGCCTTCAGTCCTGCTAAAAATAGGTGATGGACTGCTTTCCCATTGCCAGTAGACGAGTCTGCCTTTCTGTTGTTTCTCTTGTGGTGTGTCACCAACTGGCAACGGAAGCAGGGTTAGTACACAGTCAAAATGTCTCTGCCAATCTCTCAAACCAGAGTTGGCCATTGCTGGAACAATAGGGATCAATAACAAAGAGTTTTATTTTATTTCTGTACAGTTTGAATGAAGAGTGCTTTTCAACGACCAGCAAAGTAAAATGACCGTTTCTGTCAATGGAGTCCAGTGGCTTTGAGGAGACCATAATAAATGCAGGGTAGAAAAATCTTCTTCAAAAACACAACGTTACATCTAATCACCTTTAAGTTGACATGTCGTACTTGATGGCAAACGGTTGCTTATTTGAAAACCCAGTTACAGAGCAGCATGATGATTCGTTTTGGAGTCAAATGTGCATCCAACTGATGAATATAAGCCCAATATTCCCGCTCTGTTTTTGGTCTCCACCATCTACTGAGGGAAATATCCGTCTCATTAGCTGCTAAATGCTCCACCATGTTCACCAGCTAGTCTCTAACTGCGTCTGTCTGACTCCTTTTAGCTTTTATCTCGACCCAGCGGGCGAGTGGCTCTGCTCTTGGCACTCGGTTGTTAATCATTTCCTGGAATTTGATACGTGTACACGTGAGGAAACACTCTCACAAACACACAGGAATGTGTGATCTAGACAAAGTGTTCGACCCTGGCCTGATCACTTTCAAGTGCAATAAATTGAGTAATAAAACAGTTAAACTACCACTTATCAAGTGGCTGTCGAGCAGCATTCCACACACATTTCACAGGGCAGGCTGACAGCCCAGTTGTGCAGCGGACAGTGCAAGGTTCAAAGAGAGCTTTAGCTGCGTATGGGCCGATGACATAATGTATGGTGTCGTCAGCATGAAATTGAACATGGCAGTGCTCAGATGAAAAATCCATTTTATTTATGTACAGAGTAAATGGCAATATTGATTACTGGGAACGCCTTTATCAACCACCTTGGGACTTGAACTCCAGACTCCAGAAAGTTGTGATTTGAATCAGCTGTAAGCAGAATCATTAACAAAGTAGCTTATTGAACAAAATGTCATGATCGACGGAATCAAAAACCTTTAAAAACTACGGTTACACATTCACAAGAAAAGGAAAACAGTGATCCTCTGCTGCTGGCAACAGTTTCAGTGGGCAGCATAATTACCGTTTTTTTCCCCGGTTGAATAACTATGTAAACAGCCTTTTGAATGTGTAAATACATTAATGTTAGCAGTGGGTCAAAAGGCTGTACAGTGATGTAACTTTTGGCTCTATCCCCCATCAGGTCCCTGGGCCCCCTGTATTTTACCTATGGCATTGTGTTCGCCTGCGGCTGCTCCTTCGCCTACCAGCCCAGCTTGGTCATCCTGGGCCACTACTTCAAGAAGCGCCTGGGCCTGGTGAACGGCATCGTGACAGCCGGCAGCAGCGTCTTCACCATCACCTTGCCCTTCGCGCTGTCGCACCTGCTGGAAAAAGTGGGCCTCCACAACACCATGCGCGTCCTCTGCATCCTCATGTTTGTGCTGATGCTGGCCGGCTTCACCTACACGCCCCAGCTGCCGGTCAAATCCAGCAAGACCCGCACAGGCCGCCGGTGCCCACCCCTGAGCCAGATCTTCAACCTCAATATCTGGAAGTCCTTGGGGTATCGCATTTGGGCCTTTGGCATCCCTGCAGCCCTCTATGGCTACTTCGTGCCTTACGTTCACCTGGTGAGTCTGTGTTCTCCACATACCTTTTCATTCATCCGCTCGCTCAGTCAGATTTGATTCCCCCTACCTTCACATATACTGTGTATTTATCTGTTGTTATCGTCACCCCGCTCTCCAGGCCAAAGGTCAGTCGGATGAATAACAGCATCTAAATGCCAACAGAGGAATTCCACGCTGTGATTTTCCAGTATCCTGATCCCATGTTTTGGATGTGTTTGTAGGCACGGGGGAGGAATAAGGGTGAGGTCAAGGAGGGAGCTTCAACAACACGCATATCAAAACACATACTCGCAACATGAGATTTATTAATGTGAGAGGAAGGGAACTCTAAACCCGAGCCAGAATCCCCCAGGCATTCAGAGACGGCACGGCGCGTTACCACAAGATGGTTCATGACTCGTAGAGTGTACTTCAGTATTTAGGAACTGTTCGTTAGGACGGTCAAAAGGCCTTCAGCACCAGGGACGAAACAACAAAACTACGGGATATTCAAATGGATCAATCGATGGATATCCGTATTGTTGCGTGACGATATGAACTGATTTATGCCGTCGAAGATAATCTGTCGATCGCATTAAAAAAATGTCAATATTTTATTAGCTGGCTTATTTTTATTATGTTTAACCTGAAGCTGCATGCCTTGTGCAGTGGTGACGCCTACAATTGTGTTCTTCTGCAACAGTGATGTTGACGTTGCAATGCTAGTCCATTCTTCATTAAGGCTGCGGTCCAGGCTCGTAACCGTTCCTGACAAACAATTCAGCAGGCCTTACTTGCTGCAACAACAATCCAGATGTTGCATAATAGCGTCAAAACCAGTTAAAGTTGATTAATATTTCCTGCCAATCAGGACCGCATACTGCTATAATGTTTCTGTAAATACAGAATTGAACAATCCCTCCTCAGTGAACAGCGTCCTTTACCGTGTTTTGTTAGTCTGTTCACACTGATATAGGCTAATCAAAATATAACATTCATTTTGTTCATTCCGGCTACGAGATGGGAAGATATGGCGTTGGAGAAAACATCTCCTCTGGAGTGCTGGGGGGGCACAGCCGGGACGCGTTGGACTGACTCATGAGGCGACTGTTTATTTGGACACGATGACTCTGGGATGTGTTTTCCCAACACTTCTCTCGTGTCTGCTACTCAGATGGGACACCGCAGGGGGGCGGCTGCAGCCTCAGCGCCACCACTGCCCTTATGGCCCCAGCACCCGTCCTTCCCTAGACACAGAGCCTCACCGCTCCTAAGGCTACTGCGTGGGAAGAGGAAGGAGGAAAAAAAACACGGGTCAAAGCAGCATATTGTTCAGCTTTTCAGCAAGGGAGTCCCATCAGGCCCTCAGAACCCTCTCCACTCTTTTTCTTTCCCCGGTGTGTCTGCGTGCGTCACTCACTGTGGGTCTTTTGCTCCAAATCCAGCTGTACATATCTGAAGACTGTAAAAGTGTAAAGTCAACACACACTTGCACACACCTTTCCAAGTATTGCTGATTAGAGATAAGATGTTACTCCAGGTACGGCTGTATTTGCCCTGTGCGTGGGCTGATTTAAAGGCGTGGTAGTGTCTTTTCTGCCTACTTTGCAAAGTGAGCATATTGACGAACAGCACACGGGAAAGTTTGAACGTCAGCCAGACAGATAACTCGTGTGTCCCCCCCCTACAATAGATTCACATTAGCATCATATGGAGTGGTATTTTTTGTCTTTAGAAAGCTCGTTCTACTTGAAAAAGGAGTTTGTTTGAGTGCGTCTAACAAGGAGCACCTGTAGGGCTGCGGTGTGTCTGTGTGGGCTGGAAGGGAGCTGGATGTCTAATGAGCATTAAACAGCCGAGGAGGGAGAGCAGAGGGCATGTGGGTTGGTGCATCGCGGGGCTCTGAAAGGGAAAACTCAAAACCCCAAAACACACTGCTAAAGCAGCTTTAAAGAACGCATTGCCGGTGTGTTTTATCTTGTTTTTCTTATTCGTGTGTTTAAATGAATGTAGAACGTCTCATTAATTCCAGCAACTAAGGATTCACTAACAGCAGGAGAAGCAAACACAGGTGTTCCTGATAACATTAATGAGCGCTCTGCTCCATCAATAATGGTATTAATTACAGCTGTTGTGAGAAAGCCCTACTGTGGAGGTTAAAGGAGTCTACTGGCAGGTAAAGGGATAGTTTGGATGTTTTGAAGTGGGGTTTGTACGAGGCACTTGCTCACAGTCTGTGTATTACCTGCAGCAGATGACTGCCCCCCCCCCCCCCCCCCCCCCTGTTTGGAGAAGCAGACAGGAGTACTGCTGTGGACGGGGGCAGCAGCAAAACTTATTTTAGACACCTGAAAAGGCCCACCTAAAAATAGTGTGTAATTAGAATATTTTCAATGAGACAGCAGTTTCCGAGGGGGAACTGAAACCGGTGTGTCCATATATGCTCTTGCCAATAGCTGACTCCAGAAACAGTCTATGTTTCTGACGGGGGAACTGAGTTATCTACGCTCTCACCACAGTCACCAGACTTCATTGGAAAAAACTAATACTTCACCACGCAGTACACAGGACCTGCTGGTCTACCGCTGCTTTGATTGGTTAGTTAGTCTTAGTGTGGGACTTGGGTGAATTCGAACTAACCGACTCACACAATATCACAAATAGACCAACAATCCCTGTGTGCTGCGTGGTAAAATAGTCGTATTTTCCAATGAAGTCCAGTGACTTTGGTGAGAATACAGGTAACTCGGTTCCCGGTCAGAAAAAAACCAACTGTAAAGCTTTCTCACAGCAAGGTAAACCAGCGAAAATATTAATATAATATAGCGTTCACTTGAACTGATATAGTAGTTTTTTTTTAGTTGTGCCTTTATTTTCAGGTTGAAATGTGTTTTGCTGCAGCACATTGATTTGATGCTGTGCCAGAACTTCATGTCTGCTTCTCCAAACTGCCGATCGTGATACACTGAATATGGATAAGTACGTCTTGCGTAGCAATAGTGCACGGGTTACATCTAAGGGAAGGAGGCAGAGTTACAAAAGCAGTTAGAAGTTGAGCCGCTGTGTGTGTGTGTGTGTGTGTGTGTGTGTGTGTGTGTGTGTGTGTGTGTGT
>NW_022280055.1:6233250-6251051 GCF_004355925.1 Anarrhichthys ocellatus | reverse complement strand
TGTGTGTGTGTGTGTGTGTGTGTGTGTGTGTGTGTGTGTGTGTGTGTTAAAGGAGTGTGTGTTAAAGGAGTGTGTGTTTTATCACGTTTCACATGAATGTGTGCTTGTGGTTCCGGAAACATAATCGGACACACACGCGCATGCAACCTCTAAAAGCAAACAGACAAACTACGCCCTGCTGCAGTCGTTTTGCACACTTCCATGCAGCTTTGTTGAGCAGCTCAGTTTAAATAAGAATGCCTTTTTCCACAAAGACCTATTCGTTGCAGGTTTTTTTTTTTTTTTTTGCCAACCACTGAGGAGATTGGTGCAAAAATTTGCGACATGTATCATCTTTCTTTTGTTTTTTTTATCAGAGTACAGTAATGTGGGGGTGACTGTAGTGTCTGGAGACAGACAGATTGTTTCCGAGGGTCGATCAGCCCGTGTTTAAATGCCAAAGCCCCGTGACGAACTCGTGCACGATACAGGATGACACAGGTAGTAATGTTAGATAATCACTGCAGAATCTATAAGAGCATCTACCGGTAATCTGTTTGAGGACAGTGAACACATGAAACCGCACCATCCTGCAACCTCGTAGTAAGCCTCGAATACGTAACAGACATTATCAATGCAGCGTGTGAGTTCAACAGGGAATGTCTCTTTCTGAACATCCAGCCGCGTTTTCACAGAAATGACAGAGGGATGTTGTTTTATAGAGTCTCCTCCTCGTGTGTGTCCAGAAGTCAAACAGTCAGACGTCGCAGCAGAGGAACTGTCCGCCTCATAGATGTGACTGACCAGATGATTCTCATGATGGGGTCAGTGCGGGGTTTTGCGTGGTCGTTACTCAGACCTCTGTTGTGCTGGTTATCTTGTGTCTTGGCTACAGGATCATGGTCTACTGTAGCACCACAGGATCATGGTCTACTGTAGCACCACAGTGGATTCCAATGAAAAAAAACAGCATTCTCCTTCTCAAGAGAATAAATAATCATTAGGGCTGCAATTAACAGTTATTTTCATATTCGATTCATTTGTCGATAGTTCCCTAGATTAGTCGAGTAATCATTTGGTTTATACAATTTCAGAAAATAGTCCATCCCAAAAGTCCAATGTCTCTAAATGTCTTGTTTTGTCAGTCAAAAAACTCCAAAGATATTCATTCCAATAGGATATAATACAGCGAAAAGTACGAAATCTCCATATTTGAAAGGCTGAAAAACTAAATGTTCTGCCATTTTTGCATGAAAAATGACTGTAAAGGTGCATAATTCAATATGCAAGGCATTAATGTAGCAGCAAACAACTATTTGCAATGTATAAAAATATAGTGGAGAAATGGCTACAGAGAATTAAGTCGCTCTCCCTCTGTGAGTGTTGTTATCAGAGCTTCTCCATGCTTTGTTAATCGGCTAACCCCGCTGGCTAGAGCAGCACTTGACGAGCTCCACCGGCTAGCTAATTACCGCAACTGCACTGCCCTCAAACAGCGGTTACCCCTCATAATGCCGCCCCCCCCCCCCCCCAGCTTGACACTGTCCGCTCTGTTTGTGCTGCTAGCACCGTTAGCTGCTCGCCATCCGCTCAGCCGTCGCCACAATCTCTCGATCATAGACACGTCTCTGTATTTGAAATTCAGGACCTTGAACGATTAATCAATTATCGAAATAGTTGCCGATTTATTTTTCTCTTGATCGACTAATGGATCAGTTGACTAATGGTTGCAGCTCTAGTAAACATAAACCCAAGCGATGCGTTACACAACTGCACAAAGCTGTTGGAGAGTTGGTGTGAGCGATAGTGAGTCGAATCTCTGAGTTCTTGCCCATCAAATGTATATTCTTATCAAGAATTTAACTGGTAAATTGCTAAAAAAAAAACTAAAAAAAACGGCAGTGTGAGATCAAAGTTATGCATGAAAACACCAATCAAAAAACAACGTTCTTTATTGGTTCACTTTTTCCAGTGACTGAGGAGATACGTGGACACCACTCACTGCTTTATGCCTGCATGGTAACGATATGCTGAGAGGGAGTAGTCAGTATTACATGAGAACATCTCCTGCTGGGAGAATGCCAGTCACATCGGGCATGTCTCTTGAAAGTCACCTCTCAGCTTTGACTGTGTGTGTGTGTGTGTGTGTGTGTGCGTGTGCGTGTGTGTGCGTGTGTCATCAGTTGCTCCACGGAAGCAATTATGCACACACACACACACACACACTCTAAGCCACCAGCTTCTTGGATGCTGGAATCCCCTTTGAGTGGGACGCTCCTGAACACAGAGAATGGTGTAGTGGCGTATTGACAAAGACAATAAGTCATCCCGAGATCTTTGCGAATGGATGTGTGACATGCGGGGGGGGGGGGGAGCTTTGGGGTTATAGAAGCAGCAGACAGACAGGCCCTTTGAGCAGGACTGCTGCTGCCTTCCTGGAGGTAGAGGTGGCTGGCAGGGCCCTGCTTTTCTCACTGGCACTCAAACTCTGGGCCTCACAGATTGGCACCTTGGGGGTAGGAAGTGGACAAGTACAGCAAGTACTGTAATGTGGAAAAAGAACACCTGGACTGATTTTCTAACAGGCTGCAGTGGAATCTAACATTCACTGGCAACAGAACCGGAAGATATAAAAGAGGTATGTTGAAATACGGACACGTTAGATAAGGCTTTGACATGGCAGCATCAACTGCGGCTGATACAGTACAGAGCAGTGGAATCACTAAGCTGGCCTCAGCACTGCCAAACGCTTCAAACCCCCACATATGTATACAACTTGTTTTCTGCAAAAAGGAATGCAAAACACTGCTACCCATGCAAGTGAAGGCTCACATCCTCAGTGTGAAAACATTGTAATGAAAGATGTTCAAAAATACAAGAAACACTGGTTCCCTCACAACTCTGTGCCACAGAAGGGAAGTGATTTCCTGCCAGTAAACAGCTGCTGTGGATGGCATTGTGAACTCCAAGGCTGTTGTTACTATTAGTCAACATTCATTTCCATTGGTTCTGCTGATCCTGGTTCAGATCATGTTGTCGTGGTTTGAGTTTACTGACTGCAGAAGGTTTCCAATCAGGTGGCCAGATGATGGATGAAGGTGTCCCTCAAGGACCAACACTCGGCCCCCCGCTATTTACTCTCCAACTGACCACTGCAATGTCCATTTTAATGCTGACAAAACCATCCTGTTTGACATCTCCACGTCAAACCTTCTGCAGGTCACAGACCTGTGTTAAAGGAACACTTCACCCCCAAAATGACCATTTGTGTATCAATTACTTGCCCCATGTTACCTCGAGTTCCTGAAGAAAACATTATTTTTCCCGCATGCCTCCACAGTAAACAAAGAATCAAAAAACGGAGGAGAGTCTTGATGAATTGAAGTGAATGGTGGCTGCAGTTTAGCAACAGCAGAACTTTATCAAAACATCTGTTTGATCCAAGGCTGTTACTGCTTCACAAGACGTAAAGACTTTTCTCCGTTTTTTTTACTCTTAGTTCACCGTGGAGGCATGCTATAGAAATGAAAGGCAACACATGGTAACTGATATACAAATGGGCACTTTGTGGGTGAAGTATTCCTTTTAAGCCCCTGTGATTTGTGATGTTGGGCCTTATAGATAACAGTGATTTAAAGCGTTTCACTCTAATCTTAAGTTTCTCCACTCAACACTACCCCTAAACCACTGAATGGTGTTTACATAAGACAAGACGGCTGTCACGCATCACCATGAGTTACATAAAAATGTCTGACGTCTACGGGCCTCATTTTCTACGAGACTTCTTGAATAAATGAAGGTGAAGTGATCTCCGCCACTGCAGTTTCCTCTTCTGCATTTTTAACATTCCTTTCTTTTCTTTTGTGTCCCAGTTGTTACTCTGGATGAGAGCCACGAGACAGCTGTGTTCATCTGTTTCCTCTCAACTGTCCCTTAGATGAAGCACGTGGAGGAGCGCTTTGGACCGGATGCCAGTAAAGAAGTTCTGCTCATGTGCATCGGCATCACGTCCGGCGTGGGCCGCCTCATCTTCGGCAGGGCGGCAGACTACGTTGATGGAGTCAACAAAGTCTACCTGCAGGTCAGTGCCAGGAGTTTAAGGAAGCAGACTTTACTTTCCGGCTCTTACATTACTGATTCAACCAGTATGGCGTGACCGCAATTTTGAAGACGTTGAAAAGCTCATTTTCGTATATTAAAGCTGCTTGTAGTCACCAATTCATGCTAATATTCAAAATATTTAAAGTCCAACTGAAATGCATTTTTTATATTTAACATTGTTTTATACTGCAAAAAGGAATTCCTCCAAAACAGCCATAGATGATCAAGTACCACATAAAGATGATTAAACCTTCAAATTACTGATGTGGATTTAACCCCTCCCCCTGTCCCTCCAGGTGACCTCCTTCTTCGTCATCGGCCTCATGTCCATGATGATCCCTCTGTGCAACATCTTCGGCGGGCTGATCGCCGTGTGCCTGCTGATGGGACTGTTCGATGGCTGCTTCATCTCCATCATGGCCCCCATCGCCTTCGAGCTGGTCGGGGCCGACGACGTCTCCCAGGCCATCGGCTTCCTGCTGGGCCTGATGTCCGTGCCCATGACCGTGGGACCCCCCATCGCAGGTAATGCAGGAGCCGTGTGTGGTGCCGTCGTACTGAATATGTTTAATTAGGCTTTCCCTGCTGTGATCAGCAGAATGTTATACTTTGTTGGTACTTTTGTTGTTTATTACATCACCATTATTACACCATTGTAAAGCACAGAAAATGTTTATTTTCATGAATACTAAATCATACAATAGAAAAAGGGAAGTAGGTAGAAAGTTGTCATTTCCATGAGTCAAATGAACGCGTTATACATTTTGTCCATCTTTTAATGACTAATCTGTGTATTTGTCTTTGTAGTGAAGTCAGTCTTTCCATAATTATTGTGAATCTCATTCATATTAGATTCATATCACTCATAAAAATATATACCGCTATTTCTTTCAGAAGGTCTCACGAAAGGATAAAATCAAATTTTACTTTTCTACTGAAGATGTCATTTTATAATAACAATAGTGGCCAATCCTGTGAACAGACCCTCAGCATCCTAGTGCAGCTCTTGGTCCCTGTCCTGAGAGAAGAGAATATCATACTTCTCTTCGGCACCTCCTAGTGTTTATTTGGGCACCTTGCAGTTTTGGCGCTGCTGAAGCACAAACCTCCTAATGTTTCAGAAAGCAGGTTATTGTCAGCTTTGTGAAATGCATGTAAGAAGCTTTGCATGAGAGGTAAACATAATAACAAGAATAATAATGACTTTATTTACAGAGCACTTTTTTATAAATGATGTAGCTCAAAGTGCTTTACAAAAAATATAAAAACGCATTCAAACAAAAGCAGATAAAGGATAAAATTAAACAAAAAGCTTACATTCTAAAATATATGTCAATAAGTGAAATTTAAAAAAAATTTAATTGAATAAAATTTGAGAATTAGTAAGAAAAATTCCATAATTGATAAGACAAATGAAATCTATCCATCCATCCATCCATGCATCTGCTCACAGGTTTCCTGAGGGACCGACTGGGTAGCTACGACGAGGCCTTCTACCTGGCCGGCATCCCCCCGATCGTCGGAGGAGCCCTGCTGTGTCTGATACCCTGGGTGGAGGCCCGGCGCAAGAGGAGGGAGAAGGAGGAGGCGCTGACCAAGGACCAGGGTGTCACCGAGAAGATGATGGAGCACGAGAAGTCTCAGGAAGCCGCTCAGAGCAGAAGCGGAGAGTCGGTCCTCTAAAGGCCCCGCTGAGCAGACTTAAAAGAGAGACACGCGGGGTCAGACTGAGGCTGCTGGGTACCGACATACAGTGGGAGTAAGATTGCAATGACTGCCTTCAGTAGGAGAACGTGCCAAAGAAACATATCAGATAGAGTTGAAGTCCAGCTTAACGTGAATGTGAACCTGAAGAACTATGCATTAGATTGTTTGACTGAACTAATCTTAACAGGCAAACTTGAAGTTTTAAATGGAAATTGAGACCGTTTCAGTTTTGTGTTTGTGTTGCTGTGCTGACTAAGTGCAGTGTAACAGCTGGTCATGCACATCTTTAGCCAGTGTCTCTTTCGGATGGCATTCTTAAGGGAAGGGATTCTTTACAGTCAGTTTTCAACACCACCATTTTGTTTTTAGATGTAGAAATGTGGCATAAAATAAAGAACACATGTCGGGTTATACAAGACAGGAACGCAGTCATGTGGGGGAACATAACTTGACTTGGACTTTACATATTTGCTCTGCGTCAGTGCAAATCAAACTGGTCTGCTAAAGATTTCTCCTCAAACCTGCCATCTTTATTGTTGCTTAAAGCCAAATATGTTGCTACTGTCTGGGAGTATTCTGTTCATAGTATTTTAAAAAAAAAAAAAAAAAAAAAAAAGGGACATTCAGAGTGCTCTGGGAGATTTGGAGGTTAGTGTTGGTCGTGAAGTTCTGGGATCATCCGAGCCGTACAGGTGCCCGCACACTTCAAGGGAAGCCGCTCTATGATTTTACATCCTTGTCTGAAACTGTTTACGCATCATCTCACGACAAGGAGCTCCGTCCACCAGGCTGCGTTCACCTTTTTATACAATGGGATAGATTACCAACTGGGCAAGACCCCCAAATGCTCCACGGTCACCGTGTGGCGATTGACGGCACATTAGTCTGGTAGCTCTGTGTGCACCGCTGAAGCACAGTATAAACCGAAATGATTGGGCCCTTGAGGAGACACCTGCTTTATGACGTAACATCGAGGTCCCCATGTGTGCAGGGCTCAAATCCACCTTTAAGGCGTTCATTATTTAAGTTTATATTAAGCTTCCATGTTGTATAGTCCCATATAAAGTGTAGCTTAAATCTTATTATTATTATTATTATTATTATTATGAAGTAATACAAAGACAATACACAGGGAGTGGGAGGAATAGAGGCCCCGGGGCCCCATAGAGGGTTCATCGGGCCCTGATTGTACTGTGATTGATTCACACAAAGCGGCTGCTTGTAACCGTGTGCCTGAACATACCTCGCCAGTGTTCAACCTTCATGTCTTTAAAGGAACAGTTCGTCATTTTGGGGAAATGCGCCTGTTCGCTCTCCTGCCGATGGTTAGACGAGAAAATCCCTACCACTGTCATACCTGTTCATTAGATGTATATAAAACCAGTGGGTTAGCTTAGCTTAGCATCAAGCCTGGAAACAGCTGGGAGGGCTCTGTCCAAAAGGTAACACATCTTCAACTTCCAGCTCCTCTAAAGCTCACTAGTTCTATGTTTGATCCCATCAGGGGATGGAAGCGAATTTCCCAAAATGTCAAATTATCTTTAGCTTAAAATTATCTATTCAGTTAGGAACCTGAATGTAGATACACAAGAACGTCCTGACATTGTGTTTGTGTATGTCTGTTAGTTGACTGTAGTATTGACATGGCGGTGAGACTTGTTTTCTTTTCTCTCTGTAGTTTGGTCGTATGTATGTGTGCATGTATGTATGTATGTATGTATGTATGTGTGACATATATTTACAAAGTGCTGCCTCTGGTTAAAGTGGGGAAAAGCCCTCATATGCTTCCTGGTATGTAAAGGAGAATAAAGTTTGCCCAGTAGCTGACGCAGTCCAGGTCATAAAACAACCGTTGCCATGTGACCCCTTAAAAAGGACCAAAAAACACGGTGCATCTGTAGCTCCTCGCCTCTTTATAAAAGTCTTATTACACATTAATCTTTTGACTTCGAGACCATCAGTCAGTAAAGTCCAGTTAATCATTCAATCTGTGTCTGGGTCGTTGGCCTCGGATAGAGAGCTGCTTGTTTCATGTTTTCATATTGTATTTATTTTTTTGTGGAGAATGTCGTGCTGCAATAGACGGGCATTTGCCTCGAGCCTTAAATTTGATTTACCTGAAGACCAAAAACATTGTACAGAAATGACAATGGCTGAACGTGTGTTGGTCCTGTTTGCTTGCCGTACGTCTCCCTAAAGCCACAGGTTGTCTGTCAGGAAGTCTCCGATCCGTCCGTCACTCTTCACACTCTGCGTGATGCATTAGAACTGGATTTCTGTGTTTTTTCTGTGTCCCCCCCCCCTCCATACCTTGTGACACTCTATACCCCGTGTAGAGCTCTGTACTCGTCCCTGTTCCTCCATCAGAGGCAGTCCAACAGAGCAGCGTTCACGTTTGACTTGAAAAACAAAATAAATGCTAAAATAAACTCAAAGTCTTTTAAAAGAATGTATCTAGCTGTCCAAAAACGTTGCTCTTTAATGAAGCGCTTGCTGCTCGGAACCAGAAATGCCTTTAACAATAAGCACGTATTACTATTCTCCCCGCTAAGTATATCTTTTATATATCATAATTAAATAACATCTGTTGCCTAACAATTTCTTTTTTTTTTTTATGACATGCATGACTGTTGAGTTTGTTCTTGGCATTTTATTGTGCATTTGCTGCTGTTATTTTGCCTCTCATATCTAATCCAACCATTTAGTTTTTACTTCGGTAACGCTTTGCTGCAAGAAATGCATATTTTATCCTCTCATCCCATTTCAGCATCATTTTGTCCTAATTTCTGATTTTTTTTTTATTTTATATGCTTATCTCTCATGAGTTATACCCAAAATGTTTTCTACTAAAATATTACTCTTTCCTATCTGCTGCAGGATGTGCGGTGAGCTACGATATATGCAATGTAATATTATGTAAACGCAATCAGCATTTTCAAGGCAGTAAAAAAAAAAAAAAAAAAAAAAAAATGTGACTTTCTCTTAATTTGTCTCTCCACGTCTGGCTGGTAGCCACAGTATGTCACCACAGTGAGCTCGCACACGAGCACTAACGATCAACGTTGAATCAACTTCTGTCACTACGCCTGCAAACAGCAGAATGCGGGGCTAAGTGCAAGTACAGTAAAAGTAAACATGATTCAAGGTTCGTCTATTGTCATTCTACAACACAGGGTTGCACAATAAAATGCAGGTTGTCCCTACACAAGAAAAACAGATTTTAAACGACTTTAAACATGTGAAACTCTTCCTCAGAACCTCTCACCAATGAAAGAAGTGAGGAAGAACTGTTCTTTATTAGTAATGAATGCCTACATGTGGATACCTAAGGGGGCTGATAAAACAATAGGTTTGATTGTTTGCTCATTATTTTACAGGATACATTACTATAAGAGCAAAATGTAAGTGGTAAGTGTATCCATCTCAAACAAACTGATACAGTAAGGGGCTGTTTGTATTGACCAATCCATCCAATGCTCATATTAGTAACAAAACCAGGTCTTAACAGCATCAATCTAAACGGATGGGACACAACGGTGCCAATTTTCATTGTGAATTAAATAAAAATCGAATGGCCAGATTCGTTTTGTCCACAAAGTGACAGAAATATGAACATTTATTTCTTAAATGTAGGCATACACTGCATTAATGCATCACTAACAATAATTCAATGAATAATTGATTAATTATTGAATAAGTAATTGTCCACCTTGGCTCATATGTACACCTGCTTGATATTTAAACGTACTAAAATATCAAAAGTACTTTTTGTTTAGCCCTCAAAAGTTATATTTCTATTTAAAATGAGGATAGAGATAGTTCCAATATATTTAAAATGAGGTATGAACACTGGTGGCCCAACTTCACCCTCCTAACCTCAGGCTTTAGGCCACTTCTGCACTCACTCGTTCTGTAACACTAGAGGCCGCCATGTCCCCTCGCTGCTAACGTGGTGGCGACTACAAAGTCCTAAACAACCTGGCCCCTCCTTACCTTTCAGACCTCCACGCCCCAACCCGTTGCCTCAGGTCCGCCGGTGCAAACATTCTGAAGACCATCAGGACCAAGCGCCGGACCTGGGGTGACGGGGCCTTCTCAGCTGCTGCACCTCCCCTCTGGAACGCCCCCCATCCACATCCGTGAGGCTCCCTCCCTATCAACATTCAAACAAACCCTCAAAACCCACCTCTTCAAACTCGCCTTCACCCGCTAACCCCTGCACCCTACCCTCCATTACATGACCCATTCAGCGCAGCTTCTCCAGTTATTCTTTTTTTTTTTTTTACAAAAATGTTGTTTGTGTTGTTTGCTCCTCTGTCTTTCATTTTTTCTCTTTTGTTTGTGTGTTATGTTTGTCTCTGCCCTGTAAAGCGTCTTTGGGTATTTTGAAAAGCGCTATTTAAAATTGATGTATTATTATTATTATTATTATTATTATTATTATTATTATTATTACCTCCTGAAGCACTGAACCATTTTTGTAACGCGTCAGCTGAGTCAGAGAGGAAAAACGAGCAGCGGGGTCTCACTCTGCTCTGACTTCTGAGTACAAAGAACGTCAACGACAATCTGAGTCAGTGTTGTTGCAATTGTTCCGTTAAAAGGCAAATTCATTCAAATTAGTCCAAATTACCAACAACTTTAAAATACTGATATTTACTGAGCTGGAATGAATTGGGTTGTGAGTGAGTTTACAAATGCAAATGAGACATGGGAAATGTGAACACTGTTGTTAAATCCACTCTGCGGTCGAGGATAAAACAAGGCAGTCCAACAAACAAAAATAAAGTAATGACCGCTGTAGTTTATGTATAACTGATTCATGATCTAAACAAATGTGTAAGTGGTTCTGCCGACGAGTTAAACAGGATATTATCCCATGTTCTTCGCGTCAGGTGTGTCGCTTATGTGGATCAAGTGAGACTCTGTCATTAGACGATCTTTGCGAGCCTCCAGCAGCTATACGTTGGCTGTTGCCATATGGAGGATCCCGTACGCTGATACCTGGACCGCTTTCATCCCAAGAACCAGCGGGGTTTAAACAAGACTGACTGCATTTGAACGACTTAGCACCGATAGACCTACGAACAGGAAGCGCGGAAGGAGCCGAAGCACCGCTTATCGGGCGGTTATCGCTGTTCACCAGCCCGCTAACAGCGCAACATCAGCGTCAGCAGTCGTAGTAACAAACTGACAGGTATGTCTTCGTCCGCCGCGCGCGACACTGTTGTCAAAAAGAAGCACGTTCGTTTCGCCAGCATGGAGGACGACGATGACGATAACGACGACCAGGAGGAGGACACCCTGTTTGACAAGAGGAAGGACACCGCGAGGGGGCTGAAGAGCGTGCTGAAGGCGGTCAAGAGGTCCACGAAGCCGGGATGCGACGACCGGGTGGATGTGGTCGGCGGAGGAAGGGGCGGACATGGAGCGTGCGCTCGCTGGATGGTCACCCTCGCGCTCTGTGCATCTTTCCTGGGCTTGGTACATTCAGCAGCGAATGCTATAACTTGTTAGCTTTTTTTTAAGGAAATTGTTCCATGAAAATGTATCCGTGAGTTTCCTCAGGCCTTCTACTCGTTTAACGCCACCACAATGTGTTTAGATATGAATACTACTCATAACAAACACATGTTAAGCTAACATGACAACGATGTTAGCTTAGTCAGGGTTAGGTTACCTCGCGCTCTTATTCTAGTGGCAATCAGGTAGCATTGCAAACACCTGTTCAAGGAATCAGTTTATAACCTGTGTCCGGAAATAAGGAGTTACAGTCACACACTCTTTAACCATTGTCTGCAAACCCTCGGTTGTGTGTTGCCTGTTTTATACCACAGTTTCAAGTTTCAAGTTATTTTTAATTCTGGCCCCTACTGCATCACGTGCAGCGTTCTGGCCCCATGTGGATCACCTGAATCCACTCTGAAAAATAAAAGACACATGAATGCAAAAGCTGGCTAGAGATACAGTCTGAATGAACCTGCTATCGGTCAACAATAAGCTGTTGCAATGTGCAGGAAGTCGTATATCCAGTCTGCTGCAGGATCCTGGACAGACTGGATTTACATAGTTGCAAAATTGCTCTTCAACCATCTGCCAAGATTAACCATCAGTGCACACCCGAGTGACTGCTTTACTCTTCTGGGCCAATTATTGCTCCATTTACACAGTCGAAAGTAAAAATACACATAGGCTTCACTTGTGTTCAGTGTATATATATATATATATATATATATATATATGTGTATATGTATATATGTATATGTGTGTATGTGTATGTATGTATTATTATTGTCATTTTATTTCAGTTTTCACGTGCAGTAAATGTGCTCTCTCTTTGTAACTCCTGCTGCTCTCTCTTGTTGTTCTCTAGGGGATGAGTATCTCTGTTCTTGGCCCCACATTCGAGGACCTGGCTGTGAATGTGAAGAAGAACATCAGCAATATTTCCTACATCTTCGTCGGCCGCTCCGCGGGCTACATCGGCGGTTCCCTCTTCGGGGGGATTCTCTTCGACTGCTTGAACCCCCACCTCCTGCTGGGTAACCCTTCATCCACACGTAGCTGTTGTAGATGTTGGAGCTGCACATGGTGCTGGTGTAATTTATGATAGCGACGGTGGGGATGTGTCCCGACCACTTTTCTGAAAACCTAAAATTGTCCCCACCGCTTATGTGTTTAAATCAAATATAATTTCCATCGGCTCTCAAAACTCCTTCATGTTTCCAGTGGATGAGAAATTCAATCGAGAGTTTACATTACATTACAGTCATTTAGCAGACGCTTTTATCCAAAGCGACTTACAATAAGTGTATTCAACATAGGTATTCAAGAGAACTACTAGTCACCAGAAGTCATAAGTGCATCTCCTTTTTTAAACAAGCATCTAAGAGCATAAACTAGAGCAAAAGTACAGTGCAGAAACAAACTAATACAATAAGTGCAACAAACTAATATGAATACAATAAGTGCTAAGTGGAAGGCTCAGGGTAGTACTTCTTGAAGAGGTGAGTTTTCAGCCTGATGAAAGATGGGCAGCGACTCTGCTGTCCTGAGGTCAGTGGGGAGTTCATTCCACCACTGTGGGGTCAGGACAGAAAACAGCCGCGACCGGTCGATCGGCCGCAGGGACCTCTGAGCGACGGGGCAACCAGACCAGTCACCCCGAGGCAGCATCGCCCCGACATGCAGCAATATGATTGCTGTAGTGCTTTTTGGATGAGTCAGAAACGCCGCATATCGCTCAGTCAGAGGTGTCCTGGCTACGTGTTTTCTGTCATTTTTATGACTTACTTAATATAATATGACAGTTCTTTCTGACATTTCTATGGCTTCTTCATGGCTTTTTTCCGACATATGACTTTTTAATGTTTTTTTTCAACAAACTATTCTGTGACTTTTTTTCGACATACTATCTGTTTTTTATTATTTTTCTGACATTTTTTCCTGTTTTTTTGTATACTGTATTATGACTTTTTTCGACATACTATACTATGACTTTTTTAGGATTTTTCATGACATAATCTTAAATGACTTAACAGTTTTTAAAATATACTATGCTGTGACTCTTTTATGATATACCATATGACTTTTTATGGTATGCTATACTATGACTTATATTTTATTACTGCATCAAGACTTTTTATGTTAACTATACTGTGACGACTATGCCATTTTAGTCACTTAATATGGAATAACATAGTATGGCATTTTATGACTACATTTCGATCAGGAGAAACTTCATTCGAATTGAACAATATTTATTACACATGCATAAAATATGAATAGTGCAAAGTCTTTGGCGATTGGACTCCATCCTGAAGTAAGATAATAGAGGGGTAGTGATGCTGAGGTCAGATAAGTCCGGGAGGAGGAGGAGGAGGAGGAGGAGGAGGAGGAGGAGCTTGACTGTGATGCTGACTCGAGGTGACTGGGGTGGAGGAGGGTCATATTCGATTTGAGCTGAAATGACAACTGACAGTAATGGAGAGGACGCTTTTTAAAGTTTGACAGCAACGATGTGATTGGCTTTAAGGAAACTGTGCAACATCTGGTTGGTTAACTTATAGTGATATATGAGAGAGAGAGAGACTTCCTGACTGAACTTCCGCTTAAGCTTCATTATGACTTTTTATGGAATACTATAATATGACATTTTCAAATTACATTTTAATTGCATACTATACATTGATATTTTTATGACATTTGAATGGCCTGTTTTGCACTCGGCTATGAAATCTTCAGATATATGGAAAGGGTCTTACTTCACATTTTAAACACATATTCTACTCTTGTTATCTTGCCTTCCAGGTTTCTCTATGCTGGTCACATCCGTTGGAATGTGTGCTATCCCCTTCTGTAAGCAAGCTCTGCTCCTCACTGGGCTCATGTCCAGCATTGGGATGTCGATGGGTATTCTGGATACAGGTAAGACGACACTTAAATACACGAGCTAATGGTACGAGTCTTGCTTTCCTGGAGGGAAGCCTTTTAGCTAGTAGTTAGTATTAGAACATTTATTGAAGAATTATATATGGAGGCTACAATCCTACACACACACTGGTCATCCAGATGCTGTCTGTTTTGATGTTTGAGCCTTATCTACTTTCTGATGAGAACTATGAAGATGACTACCTCCAGCTACTTTTAGCTCCGTTTTTGGTCTCCACCGACTCCTGAGAGAAATGGACCTCTGTAGCTGCTCAATGCACCTGCTGGGGCTGTTAGTGCTCGCTGTAATTGATGCCAGCCTAAAGTAAGCCCCAAACAACCCACTACCAGCTAGCCGTCTTTCTTTCACTCTGTATTTGACTGATAAAGGGCTGTAACTCGTGTTTCTGTAACACACAACCCATTGTTATCTTTCCAGATGAGTTGTTACTTTGAGAGCATCAGTTATTTATTCATACACGCACATTGTTAAAAACCTAATCTCCGATACCCGCTGAGCTCTGTATTTTCATACTTTAGTGAAAACCTTCATTACCTGGAAAAAAAGATTTTCTGAAGAAACAGTGTTTTTGCACAGCGTGCGTCCATGAAAAGTCAACCTTTCAAAGAGAAGGAAAGCATTAAAGGATTATGAGATGTTACGTCACTGCAGGACATCATGCAGAGGCTCCAATGGTGCCACCGCCATATTGTTAATGAAGTGTCAATGTTTTTCTCCTCTCTCCGTCAGGTGGTAATGTCCTCATACTGAACACATGGGGCGACCAGGCGGGTCCTCACATGCAGGCTCTGCACTTCAGCTTCGCAGCCGGGGCCTTCGTGTCTCCGATCATAGCCAAGCTGCTGTTTGGGCCCGACGGCGACGGCAGCACAGGAATCGCACCAACCAACTCCACACCTCCCGTCACCACAGAGCAAATCACCAGTGTCCCCGACGCTCACGTGATCACCCACTACGTCCACAGCACCCTCAAGTCCATGTGGGCCTACGTTGTGATCGGCTCCTACATCTTTCTCATCTCCTTCCTCTTCTTCATCCTCTACTGTCGCTGCGGCGCGTCACGCGACAAAGCCAAGGCCTCGTCAGGAAAGCCCCTGGTGGCCAAACATCACATTGCCCTTATCGCCCTGCTCTGCTGCTTCTTCTTCTTCTACGTAGGCGCTGAGGTGGCGTACGGCTCGTTCATCTTCACCTTCGCCAAGGACTACGCCCACATGCCTCAGTCCCAGGCAGCCGGGCTGAACTCGTTGTTCTGGGCGACGTTCGCTGCCTGCAGGGGGTTGGCCATCTTCTTTGCGGCCTGCATGCACCCGGCCACCATGATCCTGCTCAGCCTGGTGGGCTCCACTGTATCCTCCCTGCTTCTCTGCCTCTTCAGCAAGGAGAAGGTGGCCCTGTGGGTTTGCACCGGTCTGTACGGCGCCTCCATGGCCACCATCTTCCCCAGCGGCATCTCCTGGGTGGAGCAGTACACCACGGTGACGGGCCGCACGGCGGCCGCCTTCGTGGTGGGGGCGGCGCTGGGTGAGATGGTGCTTCCCGCTCTTGTGGGTTTCCTGCTGGGGAAGTTCCACGACCAGCCCCTGCTCATGTACCTGTCGCTCATCACCTCCACCTTCACCTCCATCATCTTCCCAGTCATGTACAAGCTGGCCTCGGCCCCCGGCGGCCAGAGCAGGAAGCCCCGCGTCAGGGGCCGGCCCGACGCAGACGACAGCGAATACCGCCAGGCGCTGCTGGACTCGGGGGCCAACGAGGAGGAAGAAGAGGAGGAGCAAGAGAAGGAGGAGCAGGACCAAGACAATGAGGCCGATCAGTGGAACGACGCAGACTTTGAGGTCATTGAAATGGATGACACAGCAAGTCTCATCAGTTCACCCAGCAAGGCTTCCTCTCCTCCTCCTGGCTCTGGTCTCACAGGGAGCCCTGCTGCCTCCAACACCCAGGTGACGGAGCCCGCAGGTGGAGCCTCTTACTCGGCCACCATCTCCCCGGTTAGAGACTCCCCCAGACGTAAACTACTGCTCTCTCTGGACCGAGAGAAGAGAGACTGACACCTCCTCCTATGGCTCCTACATGCTGTTCATCTCTCACTAAAAACAAGAGTCTCCATGTTTGCGCCCATTCGTTGTCCAGAACCTGAAAATTCCAACATTTATGAACGGTTGATTTACTGTGTACTGAATGAAGCACTGACCGAAACCTGTGCAGCATCCGTGAAAGTTTGGGTCATCAGCATCGTTTGAATCATGATGATGAAGGCTCAGGCTTTAAACTGCACTTCTATGCTACGGATTGTTGGAAATAAAATACGTCATTGATTCCCCACAAGGATTCTATGTTGGCCCGCTTCCCTCCACAGTGAAGTCAGTAAGCTAGTGAATGGGTCCCAGGGCTGGTAGACTTCAGTGCCTTGCTGGAGGACACATGAGATGAACCAGGGACCGTCGCACTCATCTTCCACCCTGCTGCCAAAAACACGTTCTCAAAATGTAAACTCATTTTGCAGTGAGCAGGACATGAGCGTGATGATAGTTGTAAGATTTAAATTAGTTTTGGTTGCACTTTTGTAAAGAAGAGTTTTGTTTGTGTCATGTGTGATGTGTCATCTCTGTGATTCAATAAAAGTTATTTTTAAATTGAATCATTGACAGAATGCATCTTAATACATTTACTTTTTATTATATCAATCTCAAACCTCCACCCACAGCAATGTTCATTAAAAACAAACAAACACCTTCATTATTTTTTTTTACATTTATACAAATACACAGATCCTGTGTACGGCTGTATGGAGCATTGAGGATTGGATCTTGACGTGATTTGATGACAGATTTCTTCTTTTTTTGCTCAGAAAATTGGAATTGTACACAAATCCATATATGCACAGGGAAACGATAGACTCTTCATGACATAAATTATCAAAACACAGTATTGCAACAGTCCCAGATTTTTTGGAAAGACTGAAATTGTTTCCAGTTCCCACACTCAGAAGATAGAGTATGAAGTGTCAAATCTGCCAAAAGGATATCAGTACAATCAAGATGAAAAGAAAGATGGAAAATGGCATCCTCAAACAGAATGCATAAAAACAGATTCGATTGCATTCATGGCCGGAGCTTTAGTATCTTTTTTGTTAATGCTAATGCACAGTGAGATTAAAGATGGAGCTATACAGGAACTATTTACAAAAAAGACTGCAGTCTATATAAAAATGAAGAAAAGTCAGTTGGTGGTGTGAATGTAGTTTTGTCTTTAGAGTTGTAAGGAGCTCCTTTAAAAAAATAAAACAATGAGTTCAAACTGCTACAGCTCATACAGGACTCAACTCATCCTCCTTGACTGGACTGCACTCAGCTCATAGCAGCTAATGGAGATGGCAGCAAACAAGCATGAAGACACACAAGCCCTGGGAGAGGGGGGGGTCAAACCAGACAGTCTGCACACGCAGAAAAATACCATAACGAATAACAGTTACAAGACAGAATGAAAACCCTGACAGGGTTCAATCAAAGCACCATTTAAACTATTACAACTGAGTGGACAATCAAACACACAGAGG
>NW_022280055.1:6194496-6232850 GCF_004355925.1 Anarrhichthys ocellatus | reverse complement strand
CACACACACACACACACACACACACACACACACACACACACACACACGAGCTGGGTGAACACAGAAATAGTGCACTCTTGAGGCGAGGCTACAATTTCCATTTTTATTATTTTACACGGACGAAAAGCTGAGTCTGCAAGATCTGAAAGGTATTTGATTATCATTCCAGCTAGGAGCCAGATCACAGTTGGGATGGTGCTTCATCTCTATCAATATGACCCAGGGAGACAGGGTCAAAGGCCGGCGTGAACGGGGGTTAAACTGGGCCGACACTCACGCTCTTCTATGTCGGCGTAGCCAGGGCTGTTTTGAGGATAACTGAGAATTTCATTTTAAATGCTGTGACGCTCGACAGAGAAAAAGTAATGTGCGATAGTCTTTAAAACAGAACAGACTGTTAAAGTGAAAGCAGGTCGCTAAACCAACTGCAGCGCGAGTAGCACGCCACCTACACGTCCAGGTGGCAAAAAACTAATCTTTTAGTATTTCATCCAAAAGAGAAGGAAGGGCACGAAGTCGACCTGCAGCAGGCTGGGATTTAAAACATGAAATGCATTTGTCTTTATCATGACTGTAGGTGCCGTTTTATAAAATTAAAGTTGAGAGCTGGAACCCATAATCTATTATTCCCCCGGGTTCCTCGTCCTCCTCGCCCCCAGAAGGTCTCTCACCTTCAGCAGCTGGTCTTGCTGACTCTCCCACAGCCTCATGTCCTGGTAGAGCGTAACCGTGACTCTCTGGGGCTCGGAGCGGCAGCGCGAGCACACACCCAGCTGGGTCAGCTCGTCACACACGGGGCAGTGCAGCGTGGTGAAGTACTGGGAGATGGTTCCCTTCCTCCCGACCTCCTCTCCACCCACGGCCGAGGAGCAGGACGCCTTCTGGATCTGTGTGCAGAGGGCGGGGGGGAGTCTTAATGTGACGGAGTCTGAGTGCATTTTATCGTCCAACAACATGGTCAGAATTTGCTAGAGGAAGAACACAACCACAGCCTTCTGACTGGATCAGATTGTAAAACTGTTGACCAATGGTCACACACAATGTGAGGTCTGCCATTGTTTTGATGAGCTCTGCTCTCAGCTCCACCAGCAGAGGGCGTGTGTGCTCCGTCAGAGTGGAACCGGACTTCAGTATCGACACAAAGACGGAGGCAGGTTCGATGAGTCTCACTCGATCCTCAGCAGGAAGCACAAATGAGATTTTCTCCTCATCCTTTGTTCTCTCTCCACCAAACAGACTGAATGAAAAGACCTTGTGAGTCACTGAACATAAAACCCATTCTGGCTTATCTGTGTGTCTTTATTACGGCTTTCTTCTTTGACACTATAGTTTCCTGTGGCGTTGTTTAGTAAGTTAATCATCATTTGCATCGCTTCTAAAAAAAAAAGAAATCCTAACGGCCGCTCAATTTCCTGAAAATACAAATTGTTCTCCGTCTCACCCTGGGGAGCTCCTGGTACCAGCCGAACACGTCCACCCCGATCAGCTGGAACATGCGGCCCAGCGGCGGCAGGATCTGCTTGGTGATGTAGTACGTGGCGTTGAGGCGGAGGCCGGGGTCCTGCAGGACCTCCATGGGCCGACGCACCAGCTGGATGAGGGGCACGCCGGGCATCCCGTACACGATCACGTAGGGCACCCGCTCGCCCACGCGGGGCTCCAGCCGACGGTCGTACGCCATCATGCGCCTGAGACGGAAACGCAACACAACTTGACAATGTGCATCAGAACTGTGTGTTTGTTAAATGTTCTAAATAATATATTAAATAATGTAATAGATTCAATTGATGATCAACATCAGGAATCAACCCAGCGGATAAAACACACCAGATAAACTATTCTGCTGCTCATGAATGAGGCTCAATATTTTCCTCTTATCCGAGCCTCTGAAATCAGATTTTTTTTTTTTCTCCCCACCCATTAAGAGATGTGTTGCCTAGCAACAGACTCAGGTACTGTACATGCCGGCTAGTGCAGCCAGACAATGAGCACTGTGGGGAAGCAGTAATTGGATTCACACACCGACTACTGTAACTGTAGTTGACAGCAAGCGTTTTCTGATCTCTGCAGCCCCCCCCCCACACACACACACAGTAGTGAAACAACAGACTGTGTTTTAGTGTTGCTTTTCTGTAAATGGCCACTGACAATGTGCCGTCACGCACGCACGCACGCACGCACGCACGCGCACACGCACACGCACACACACACACACACACACACACACACACACACCTGGTGAGCTCCAGGGCGGGCACGCAGGCTCCGGGCTGGTACGAGCCGCTGCCCCGGTACTCCTTGGCAAAGGTCAGGTCCTGCATGCTGGCCCGGCCGTCCAGAACCTTCATGCACTGATGCTGCACGAACTGCTTCACCTGGCTGATGTCCCGAGTCTCAAACAGCAGCTTGATGGAACGCTCCAGAATCTGGAGGACATGATGGGTGAGAGGAGCGGAAACATGAGATGAATGAACAAAAGAAAAAAAGTGGTTGTATGAAGCTGGATTCATACGGAATATTCGTGTATATATATTAGGGGTGTAACAATACGCGTATTCGTGTTGAACCGTTCGGTATGAGGCTTACGGTTCGGTACGCATGACGAACCGAACAATACGTTTTAATAATACTAGTGCATTTGGAAAATGCAGAAGCTTAAATTGTGGGAAATATTATGTTTTCGGGGGAGCCACTGTTCTCAAACTAGCAACCCACATGACATAACGGACAGCGTGCTCTCTGACACGCCCACCACCAAAGAAAAACATTCTACTCCAGTCAGGCACTTTTGCGCTGAGACACGCTACACGAAGCTAGCTCGGTGCAGTATGGCTATAGACCAGAAATAGAAGATCCTCAAACGACCTGCAGGTCTGGTGTTTGGAGCCACGTTGGTTTCTCTGTGAACTATGAGGGCGATGGCGAGAGAGTGGTGGATAAAAAAACAACACTATGTTGCATTTGCTAAACTCCCCGAAGCATTTAAGCAGCTGTTCACTACCGAGTCGAACAGGGCTAAAGCCATCACCACGGCGATTGGTACATTTATAGCCGCGGACATGAGACCGGACTCTGTAGTGGTAAACGCAGCTTCATGAACCTGCTGAACGTTATTGAGCCCCGTTACAGAATTCCTTCACGAGCCCATTTCAGCCAAACCGTAATTCCCGCTTTGTACAAGAAAACAAAAGCACGAGTGGAGAATCAAATGTCCGAGGCACCCGCTGCTGCTCTGACAGCGGGTCCCTGGACATCGAGGGTTACACAAAGCTACCTGACTGTAACGCACATCACCTGACCACTGAATGGGAGATGAAGAGCCACGTTTACTCGGGTATAGTTCCATCATTGTTCATACTAAAATGATGATTGAGAAGATGTAAGTAACAATACTACATAACATTTTTTAAGGAGCAGTTTTTGTTTTTTATGCTTATGTGTTGCTAAGAAGATACCCCAGAAGATGAGTCACTCAGGTATAGTTCCATCATTGTTCAAAGTCAAAGAATAACTTTATGATGTTAGTTTTAATGAATAAATTTATTTTAAAATCAAGTACGTTTCTCTGGCATTTATAGTTTTCTACTGTATTGTAAACGTACCGAACCGTGGCTCCACTGTATCGTACCGAACCGAACCGTGAATTTTGTGAACCGTTACACCCCTAATATATATATATAATAAATATATATATAGTGATCTGCTGTTTCGATCTTGTGACATTTATCCAGCCATGCTCCTGAGCCGGGGCCCTTTTTTGCCTGATTGACACGCGTGAAGGTGGAAGTGGAAACTGTCTGTGATTGGTGAGGAGCGGAGGAGGGAGGAGGCGAGGATCGTTTGCCTGTTACCTTGGAAACAGCGGGGCAGCCGTCACGGCGCACCGTCTCGATCCCTTTGGCGTCGAACACGGGCTCCTTTTGGTCCAGGCTCTCGTACATGTAGCCTGCATAGCGCTTCTTTGTCTGCAACACGCAGGGCAGGTACACCTGGGAACCAACACACACACACACACACACACACACACACACAAATAAAAAAAAATCTAAAATGTGTCTGTCTGTGCCGATTGAGAGAGAGAATTGGCACAGACCGACACAAATGAAAATGCACAAACATTACAGTGAGGCTGCTGTGTGTGTGTGTGTGTGTGTGTGTGTGTGTGTGTGTGTGTGTTGGCAAAGCACTACCTTCTCAAACTTGAGCTTGACCGGCTTGGGGTTGGTTGCGGTGACGGCCTCGGCGATCTCGTTGCCGATCTTGAAGGCCTGCTCTTTGGTGGCTCCCTTCAGCAAAACAAACATGCTGCCAGACACACAGAGACACAAGCCGGGCATCAATACTGCGCTCCACCTACGCAGCGCCGCCATCACTACAGTCGCTCCCCGTCACTGTCACTCAACAAAGCGTCATCAACTTCTTGTTCAGGGTCTGTGTTTATCAAGCTTCTCAGAATCCCTCTTCTGGAATTGGACTACGAGTTCAACTAAACCCTCGTACTTCAGAGTAGTACGGGCTTTACTGTACGTGTACAAGGAAATAACCGACATAACAGAGCCACCCAGGATGAGTGTGCATAGATATGATGCTGACGTTCCGAAAAAGCTGCAATCTCATAACAGCATATGCTATATTTTTGCGTATGCAACCACACGATGACAATCAATAAGTAGCCTGATTAATTTCAGGCTCCCAAGGCTATGAGTAAACACTGGCAAGAGGTTGTACTACTACTACTGGGCTCAGTGTTAACGTCAGCATGCTAACAATGACAATGCTAACATACTGATAAGCAGGTAATGACAGACCTCCTTCTGTTTGTACTTCTGCCCAAAATCAAATTGCCTTCCTGGATTAATAAAGTTGGATTGAATTTAACTGAATAATGTTTACCATGTCCACCACCTTAGTTTAGCCTGTTAGCATGCTACAACCTGTGATTATGAGTAAACACAAAGCACAGCTGAGGCTGATGGGAACGACAGTTGACCCGATGATGACGGCACTGGAGGAAAGGTGAGAGGATCCCCAAAGTTATTACAACTGATCCCATCTGATCCGCATTACATGGGAGTCCATCCAATAGCTGTTTAGGTATTTTAGTCTGAATGAGCGCTGCCATGATACCAGTTTTCAACTACATAATTTTCCCAAAATAAAATGATTATTTATTGTGCGTTTAGTTTCATTTTTGGCAAATGAATTACACTCAGAGTACGGATTGATAAATACAGGCCCAGGTCTCCTCTCTGGTTTCTCTATTTCAGTAATTCAGTCTCACCAACAAAGAGCAGAAAACATCACAGTTCTTCTGTGTGAAACACCACGAAGAACAAAACGTCTCTAAATCATTGCTGGGAAAACCTTTTAGATACCGACAATTAACTAGTGCCTTGGAGCTACTTGTCAAAACAATAAAAGGTGTAATTTGACTGTTGGTGCTCCGTGGTAAAGGTGCTATCACATCATCACAAAATAGTGACACATCAGCAGCGTGAACGCGGGGTGAGAGACAGCAAGCGGAAATTATTAAAGTGTGTCAGTCGTGGCTCTGGGCTCACATGAGTTCGTATCAGTCACTGTGAGCGTGCGCTACTTGTATTCCTGCTGCTTTGATGTGAACAGTGACTCTAAAGAAAGGTACCTGTCGGTGTCTCCGTACACGACGCGCGCTCCCCATTTCTTAGTGTCGTTGACCAGCTTGATGGCTCTCTCCAGGGTCTCTCTGGCTTTGTGGACGATACTGTCTCCAACCTGGAACGGGACATATTATAAATACTAAGAACATGTGCGGTGTTATATCCATTCCACTCCTCCACAACAACCACAGAAGGCTTTAACCATGTTATCCTCAGTGCAGACAACAGGAAGTGACCTTCGACAAGCTCACCTCCACGCTGGGCATGCGTCCAGAGTAGCTGGCGGCGGTGTAGCCGAAGGTGACGTTGGCGATGAGCTTGAGTCCGAGCTGCCGGGCGTCCAGCAGCTTCGTCAGGGTCTTGTCCTGCTTGTAGGCTTTCATCGACTGCTTCACCATGATCCTGGTGTTCAGGATCTCCTCCAGCATGCTGGGCAGGACGCCTTTACGCACCGACGACTGGACACACACACAACAAAGGGGTGAACACAGGGCGCAGTGGTCCACATTCACACTGCAGGAGGGTTTCTTTCTGTTCTACTAGGGATGCACCGATATCGATACCGGGCCGATACCGACTCAAACACCTGGAGTAGGTGTCCAACATTTCCTGTGAAGTGTACTACAAAGATAAATATATAATACATGGTTTAGATGAAGGGCACATCGACAGAGTGGTCCAGAAACTAAACGACAAATATCCGGCTTCAGCAGGTTTTCTCCAAAAGAATGCATCGATAAAAGAAATAAAATCAGATCCATATTTGAGTTCCTTCTGTGCCTTTTAATAACCTCATTACACATGACCGGTGTTCACTGCACTGCGCTGTGGCTGTGTGTTACATAATGAGACTGGGCCCGGGGCCAGGGAGTGTGGAGGGATGAGTGAATGAGTGAAAAGAATGAATGGGAGGACGTAGAGCATGAAGTGGGCTTTCTATAGATGTTCTTGGCCTCCGCAGCAGCTAATGAACCTTAATAAAGCTGCACCGCTGGAAGACTCAGACAAATGATTCATACTCATTCATACTTATCAAAGACAACACACAGGGCAGAGGGTGCCGTACCTTGACGAAGGTGATGCCGTTGGGTGACACGGTGATGTCGTTGCGGAGCTGGTAGAGGAGCTCAGGAGGAACCCGCAGGGAGGAGCAGCCGAACTTAAACTCATCGGGCCTGAAACAGAAGACGCTGGTGTGTTAATGTCAGAGAGAGAGGCAGTTCTCATCCGTTATCGATACTTAGTTGTCACACTGCGCTGCTGGCAGCACTGCAGCATCTTAGCTATCGCTCAATCACCCAAGTATGACTAAGAGGAACGTCTGAAGCAGCCTCACTGTGGCCGACTGAAAGGCCCGAAGCAACTTTGGCTCAGCTATTCAACGATGTCTTAAGATATCAACTTACATGACGAGGATGCGTCTACAAATAAGACTTTTAAATAAACTCAAATATCGAGTGGGCAGTCAGTTAACGGCCACTTCTTACAAAACATGTGCGGCTGTTATAGCAACTAGCCGATGACAGTTTTAATTATTAAATGTAAAATAACTGCAGCGTTTAAGACGGTTACAGACGAATACTAAATAAATGCAGCATTGCAGCCGGAGCTCCTGGAGCTAATTTGCCGCTTTTCTACTCTGCTGGGAGTGAAGAGCATGAAGCCAGCCACCTCGGAGTGGCAGACAGATGCATGTTGGGAGGAAAAGTGTTCATGGCTCCTGCTGTTGCTATGCAACTACAGTAAGCCTGAAATATATCCCAACTAGCAGCGCTCTCTGCTCTTAGCTGTGAACGCCACGCGGAGCTCTCAGCGTGTCAGTTCCATTAAAAATAACGAGGAGGAAGGAAGGCAGCGCCAGAAAAGGACACTTTCCTGGCAGACGCGCCACTTAAGCGAGTTGTGTTTGTGTTGGGCCCCACCACGTGTGCTTACGTTCCCAGGCTGTCCACGTGGCCCAGGCAGGTGGAGTAGCAGTAGTTGTACGCGATGATGATGGAGGGATAGAGTGACTGGAAGTCCAACACGATCACCGAGTTGCTGTAGAAGCGCGACTCGGGCTCCATCACCAGAGGAATGCACTGCGGCGCCCTCTGCTGGGCTCGCTGCTGGACGCTGGGCGTCACGGGGATGTAGTTCAGCGGCTTGGCCAGGCGGAGCATCATGGACTCAACGCGGTACTGGAGGGACAAAAAAGGAAGAATGTTAAATATCTTATAAGTGCAGATTAATGTAAAATGTGTTTTAAACCCTTTTAGATCACATACATTTTGATGCCTTGTTACATTTTCTTTGTCTTCTTTATTTCCCCTATAATTACCTTTGATACGCTGCGAATGTATTTAGTCAGTCTATCTAGGTATCAATTTATTTCTAAGACAGCCACATACTATCACATCGAAGTGCTGCTGTTGACATTAACAAAAACAATGACGTATAGGGTTTAATATTGTGAGTCACAGCAATCACTGCACTCTGATCAGTGGTGTGACAGAGAGCACTTTAACCAGAGAACAGAGTCATTCTGATCATCTGACCTGAAGGTGGAGCTTGATTAAAATTCAAGCAATCCCCAAAGTCAGTAACTATTCATCTTCTGGGGGTCATGGACATCTGAACCATATTTTTCAGTCTGGACCAGAGTGGTGGACGACAGATGATAAAGAGTAGTTTTAAGCAGCCTTAACATAAGAATGAAGCACAGCTATATGTTTGCTAGTGGGAACCCTTTCAACATTACCAGCGCACGTACCAGAGTCACCGGTGTAACCGTTCATAACCCCCTGATAGCTTCAAAGGCTCACTGTTGCGTGTCCTGGACAAAACATTGCACTTGAACACAGCGAGAAGACTACAGCAAACCAGCATGTACATTCTGACTTTACTCGTTTGCTGGCTTTGTTTTCCTGCACTGATTCTCTTTAGGCTGAACAGCCAATCAGAGTGATTTCTCTGACCGCCAATTCAACACGCTCAATCGGCCAAAAAAGCCACCAACAAGTTCCAACGGTTCAGGACACACCGCGCACAAACTAGGGGGACAGACGCTCATCTACGGGGCGAGACGGTGCATCAGGGGCCTAATGGCTACAGAGCGGGAAGCTGTGGACCAACCTGAGATCCTCGGGTCAGAACGTGAAAGAACTGAATCCCAAACAATCTGGCCAGCTCGCTGGTTCTGCCGATGATGTCGCGCTGCTGAAGAAGCTGCATTGAGCCTCGCACGCGGCTCACGTAGTGGTCCACCATCTTCCACCTAACACAGTATTTGTTGAGAGGCAAATTGTTTTGGTGTTAAATCTTTATTTTGATTATCATTGCTCAACTTTTTCAGTTCTGATGGGGTGTGTTTGGTGCGGGCACAAACCTGTAGAGGTCGGTGTTGTGGTCGAACCAGTCGGACAGTGTGCGGGGGCTGTAGAGGGGGAAGCGCTGGTGGAGGACATGGAAGGCCACGTTCTCAAAAGTGTAGTTGTTCAGCGTCGCCTGGGGCCAGAAAATGAAAATAAATAAAACATATCTTCGACCATTTCCTTTAAAAGGTAGATCCTCCACGACTGCTCATCAAGTCAGTCAGACCTCGACTCCTTTGTTGACGTCGTGTATCAAATTCAAAAGTCCTGTCGGGGCGAATACACTCAAAAAACATTTCATACACCAAGAAGATATTCAGTGAACACCGACAACGTGTACAACTTGTGACACGCCCAGACTTTCATTGTCTGATTTGTACAGCGGAGTCCTTTTGATGGCAGCGGTTCCTACGTTTTCTTTTTGTGACCACTAATCACAGGTTATGGCCTTTGTGTGACATTTGACCAAAGAGCGGTTTCTTTTCCTCATAGAACGGTGTTTTGACTCCCGGTGAGGTCAAGGTATCCATTATTTCACAAGAACAAAAACTTAATAATACATATAGTTTTGTGTAACAGAAATTATTCTTTTATTTTGATGACTCTTTGAGGGGTGCCAAACCCACGGTTTTATGATGTTCCACAAATCTCATGACTCCCCGCAGGGCCCAAAATTAATTAGAGAAAATGCCCCTGAAGACTCATAAAATGTCTATGAAAATAGATGGAAATTCCTCCAAATCATTCAAACTCTTTTGCTAACTGTTGCATTTCTCACACAGTATTTCCGTTGAGCTGTGACATAGTTACATAGTAATGTAACCGCTGGCCATAAGAGGGCCTTCCCCGTGTGTTCTGAGTGAGTGATCAAAAAGCAACGGCACTCAGCCTAAAGCTGAAGAAAGGACCGCACCACGCAGATATCGGCAGGGAATCCAAACAAACACAGGAATCAAAAACACTCATTGGACGGGTGGAGGATGAGACAAGATTTGATTTTGTAGTTTCAATAAAAGAATTATATAACCCCCGATATATCAAAACAAAAATCAAGTGGAACCAGAACACCAGTGGTGAGAATCCTGCCTGGAGGAATGAGAGAAAGTAGGTCACAAGATAAAACTTTTGAGAACAACAGTGTGTGTGTGTGTGTGTGTGTGTGTGTGTACGGGAGTTGGGTGGAGGTCATGCCGGGACACCTGCCTCAGTCTTCATCGTCCTCCACAGGTTGAGGGTGATGCGTCCGATGATGTTGATCTCGCTCATGGTGTCTGCTCCGTACTCGTCTCTGTCTGCGGCGAAGCGGTTCTCTTTGGAGTCACCTGAGGACACACACACACACACACACACACACACACACACACACACACATAAGTACATACGAAAAAAAATCTGCGTTGAACTCAGACTGCTTCCTGTTAACTGTTAGAGGAGCAGCTGTGGTGCCAGTCGGCCCTACCTGGCACTCGTGACAGCTGCCGACACAGGTCCACGCCGAGCGCTGCGGCCCGCTGGAGGAGGTAGCCCCAGGAGCGCATCTGCACCTCGTAGCCCACCAGGATGTCTGGGTCAAACCTGACAGAACAACAGCCATGTCAGAGCCAAGGCTTCGTTTTCCCGACCATAGAACACGTGCAGTGGCTGCTTAGCTTAGTATTTCATAACCCAAACAATGCTTTTGAGCAGTATGTGAAGGAGCAGCGTAAAAACCACATGCTTACACACCTCCTCATGATGGTGATCAGCTCCTGAAACAGCACCTTCTCGTCGGTGGCGTATGTCACTTGCAGCCCAGAGATGCCCGACCTGACCAGCAGGGGCGCTGTTCCTCTGTGACCTGCTGAGGGTGTGCAAACACAATTTTCAGTCGGGCTGTGTACTACACTATGTACCATACAATATTTATGGTTAAATCTAATTTAAGGAAAACGGTCATTGTATAAAGAACACCTCCATATAGAAAAAACATAATCTATGCATTATCACAAAACATTATAGTGATACTCAACATTTTCTTACAACCCTGTTCATCAGCCTGACTGTTTGTAGGTACTGATTGTGTGACTACGAGCAACACGTGCAAAACAATGCGTCCTACTTAGACTAAAATAATGCTACATATTATTAAATCTTAGTACAAATAATGTCCTCTTCAGCAGCGCTGTGATAAAATCAGTTGTAACCTTGGTCACTGCTTTGACGGTCTTTGTCCACCACGATGGCGCCCATCAGCTGAGTGCTGTCGACATCGGGCAGGGGAGCGTCACAACTGAGGCAGTAGAATAAGGCACATATGGGGTCGAACTCGGGGTCAGGCTCGAGGTCACGTCGGGTTCTTGCGTGGAGCTCCATGCCTATCAGTGTTAGGTGCTGGACCTGGGGAGGAACACATTAGACTGTGTTGAGGTCCCAGATGTGCCAGCTTTTCTTTTAGCTCGATGTACAAACAAATCTTTAGAGCGCTTGTTATGGCGATATAAAATGCTTTTTAATAAAATATAATATGTAATTTTGATATTGCTTATTTATAAATGTGAATGTTATGTGCACAACAGAATGGAAATGAACAAATCTTGGCTGCCACTTAAAACTGTATGAACCTAATTAGATTGTATAGTACTCTAAAAGACTCTGATTCAATAAGTGCATTTATTAAATATCTATCTAACTCCGACCTTAAATAGTGGACTCTTCCACCCTAAAAGCGCCAAACAGAACCCAGACAGGCTGGGAAAAGGCTGGGAAAAGGCTGGGAAAAGGCTGGAGCGGCTCACCTCGTGCAGAGCTTTGGCATCCTGCAGGTTTTGCATGCTGATTTTAAAACCATAAGAGTTGGCTATGCTGGGGCCTTCAATCTCAGAGTTATCATTCTTTGGCACATTCAAAGCAACAAACTGGTTCTGTGGAAGACAAAGAGTACAAAAGAAACAGCAAAAAAACATTATGGCTAACTTCAACAAGCTGGAGGCATAATATCAGGTAGATAGGACTCTCCATGCACAGTTCTACACTGGTATTAAAACCCTTTTCCCTGAGTTCCCTATGTGGTGAGAGGTCTAAACAAAATCAACATTGTGGTCTGACCTTCATCTGTGTGGTCAGCAACACTCGTCTCAGCGGGTCCACTTGGCTTCTCCTCCTTTGCTGGAGTCTCTGAGAAATGGGATCGTCTGCAGCAGGAGTAAGAAACAGGAAGACAACATGAAGAAACAATCCCTGTAATCAAAGAATAAGTCAGCTATGATAAATTCCTGGCTAACAGATTACAGGCAGAATGTTTTCTTACCCTCAGATATGGGCGAGCTGCACACGGGCTCCAGGTCTTCCTTGCTTCTCCGCCTCCTCCTTAAAAAGGGGGTGCTGTGAAGGAGGTGGGGACTCGTCCTCCCCTCTTCCCTGTTACTGAGATGGCGGAGCGAAGGGCTGGGATTCTCCCCCATTCTCTCCAGGGAGTTAGAGAGCCCAGGTGACAGTAGTTCTGGAGAGTTTTCACTTTGCCTGTTTCCGCTGAGCCGGTCTGGCCCTAAGGGGCTGGGCTGACAGGACTGCTGCCAGGGAGGCAGCTCTGGGGACTCTGGAGAGGTGGTTTTATCGTCGCGATCATCGTTCTCTCTGCCCTCCCGCTCAATATCCACACCGCCTTCATCTGAAACCAGACTCACCGCTGTGGATTTACAATGAGAGCCTGTGTTCTCCATGGGAGTTATGATTAAAGACAGGTTGCTTTTCTTCCTCCTTTGCATCCTGATACTGGAGAGTCTCTCACACAGCTCAACCTTCGCTGCTGGACAGCTGGAAACAGCTGGCTGCTCAGTTCTTTCCGGGTTCCCCTCCACATCCAGCCCAACCCTCCCCTTCTTCAGCAGCCCTTTTTGCAAACTCTCGTACTGTTTCCTGGCTTCCAGCCACAGCTGCACACGCTCTCTGCTTGGCGGGTTTTTGCAGGGCAGCAGGATGACCTTCTTGTCACTGGCGGAGGACGGGTCAAGCTCGGCATGATCTTTGCTGGCCTCTGAGGCCTGAGCTCCCCGGCCTTGGGAAGATGAGGTAATAGTGATGGCAGGGTGTGTCATGGCTGAGAAGGCCGTCTTCCAGAAATGGAGGCCCTCCAAAGACAAGTCTCCACTGAACTCTGCCAGCTCCTTAGTCAGCCTGGTATGCACCGTTAACTTACGGCCGCCAACTTCCCTGGAGAGACAACAGAGGAATCTTTCATCAATCACTGCAATTTTACAACTTCAGAAGTGGAAAACTTTGCAAAGACATGAGTGATGTATTAAATAAAGACCTGTTGATAGTATTGATTAGAGCCCGACTAATACTGGATTTTTTAGGGTTTGATATTTGAGTGTGAGAAAAAAAACTAGATGTATTGGTTTCCATTTGGACGTACTAATGTTTTTCATAAGATTCCCCTAAATGTAGTTATATAAGACTGACCAGATGTGTGACCAGATGTAGAAACCTGATTGTCCATAACACTACTAGTGGTCAGAAACTCACAGGGTACACTTAAGTAACAACTTACTTATCTGCTGAAATGTATGATACAATATATCTGAGTGACTAAAATTGGGCGATAATATCAGTCATGCTGGTGTGTCATTTTTCTTACGTGTACATTTAGTCCACACATGCATGCAAGATGCCTTGAATATAATTACTTTGTGCTGATGGTGCGTAAAGCCTTACATTGGTTTCCCTGGCGCATCAGAGGGGTTGCTGCAGAAGGGCTCCTGGAATGTGGCCTCCGATATCTCCAGGTCCAGCAGAGTGCCGAGGATCTCCTCCCGACTTGGAGGGGACATGAGGGGTTTGAGGACGTGGGCTCCACCCCCTGCTCCCCGCAGCAGCTGGCTTGCCCTCACCTGGGATAGTGAGCTGATGGAGCGTGGCGAGCTACTGGGCGTGGTGGACGTTAGTCCATCAATGCCCTCCAGAAGATCCCCCGTTGGGGAGCCCTCGTGGTCGACGAATGACGCAGAGCTTAAAGGCAAAGGTAGGACAGAGTCGAAGACGGAAAAGAGCAGCTCTTTTCTCTCACAGTGAAAGTCTTGAAAGGGGCTGAGTGTGTGGGCTTTACCTAAAGAGAAGTCCCACTCTCTGCTCTTGGTTTTCTCGGAGTCGAGGAATGTGAGGTGATTTGATAGAGACTCCCCGTTCTCGGGTCTATCAAAGAGGTCAGGGCTGACGGGCCTTGCTTTGTGCCAGTCAGAGCCCCTCTGAAGCTCCTCCCCAGAATCAAATAGCCTATCAAGTTTCTTCTCAAAGCCCAGTGCCTGAGCAGATACAGCTTCCTGGCTGACATCACTCAAGAACTTAACTGGTAAATTCTTATCAGTCAGGACAAACTGACTGCCGCTGTACGGGCTGGAGAACTCCGTCTGATCAATGGCATTTATATCAAAGGTATAGTTGTGCGGGAGCTCTGGTGACAAGCTGTCCTCTATGTAGTTGCAGCTGTCCAGGCCTGGGTCTGACAGGAAGATGGGGCAGTCATCGGACATGTTGCCCTCCTGCTTCACTGATAGATTTGGCTGAGTGCTGCTTGCCTTGCCTTTCCTGATTCTGGGCTTTTTATCCTTGGGAGTGGTAGATTTCGGGGCCCTTGGTTTCCGTGGAGTGGCGGAGGGAGCTCTTCTGGATTTGACTGGTTTAGATTTGGGATCTAGTAGTGCTGTGGCCTGAGCTATGGCAGTTGAGTGGCTGTCTGCACCAACCACTTGTAGAGGAAGAGCCTTTGCCTGCTGCCTCTTCTGGAGAAGCTGCTTGAGCACAGCCAAGCCAGAGGGGGTCTCAGAGAGAGTGGGGATCTGCCCGTTCTTAGGGCCTGAGTGTGGGGAGGCTTTGGAGTCTTTACTGTCTTCCAGTAGGAGTCTACCAGCCAGAGGAGGTGGAGGAGCTGTGCACTTCTCTTGTGAAGCCTCTAACTTTACCATAGTGGTCTGGCAACCTTGCTGCTTCAGCTGAACCGGTACTGAAAAGCTTTGGTTGACCTCCATGATGGAAGTCTCACAGTCCTCAACCTTTGGTTCTATCGACTGGGCTCCTAAGTTAGAGCCCGAATTAGATGCTGGCTGGGAACTGCCCTGGCTGTTACCATCTGTGCTCATTGGCTGCTGAAATGGAGGGACGTCTTGAGAGGAACTCACAGAAGGAGGTAGCTCATCCTCCAGGAAAAGAAGCTGGGAGGTGTCTTGACTTGAGTCATGGCTTTTGTGTTCCTCAGTCTTCTTTTTGCGAGACTTTCTCGGTCTTGTGGTGGTTGTAGAACTGTTGAAGATGCTTTCTGCTGTATCTTTAGCTTTCTTCCTCTGCTTTGGAGCACCACCTCTCCTTGGTCTTGACTTCTCTTTTTGGGGTTCCTCTTCCACCTGAGGCTTAGTAACAGACTTGCTTACTTTTCTTTTAGTGTGTGTGGATCTCTTAGGTTTGGCAGTTTGACACTTTTTTTGTGCTCCTTTGGTTGAACACACTGTGTGTGCTTTGATAGAAGCAGAACTAAGACATGGGTCACTGAGTGGGTTTATCAGCTGTTCTGAACTCCTGGTGTCCATGAGAGGGTCACTTGGGGACCAACAACGAGGGGGTGTTGAGTTTGCAGGACTTGGGGATCTATCAGAAAGGTAGCCCAACTCTACCATGACATCAGAATAATCACGGTCATGGTCGTCTGCTAGCTCACAGTAACATGGCCTAGGGGGCGGTAGAGAGGGTAGAATTGGACCTCTCTTGAAGCCTTTAGTCCTTTTGACCCTTACACCCTGTCTGACTGGAGGTTTGGAGGAGTTGCAGACTGTTTTTTTATTTGTGGAGGTGACCTTTGCCTTTCTTTTGGGCTGTTTTTTTGCCTTTGACTCAGGAATGGGAAACTTGACAGCAGCGGATTCTGCCACCTTGGGCCAGAATACTTTAAGAGGGGCTAGTTTATTGTACTGGTCTAGCTTGTCCGACGTCAGCATCACCAACTGCTCTTCTGCATTCACTTTGGACATCTTCACCAGCATGTTTTTCTGTCCTTTAAACCTGTTGATGATAATGTACTTGATGATAATAGGGGGTTCCTTCTTGCTCCGTTTCTGGTGTTTTACTTCCTGCCCACTGTGGACATTGGTGTCCTTAAACCGTTCTTTGACGGAGGCTGGACTTTTAGAACGAGTGGCACCTGAGTATTCTCCATCCTCGCCATCATAGATCATCTTCCGTTTGGCCCTCAGGGTGTATTTACTACCAGGCAGCGCTGAGGGTTTAGTACAGGTGACCGTAGCTGATAAATCCTGTGTTGGGCTTAAGCTATCCTCTGCTGAGTCTTTAACTTCTAAGGAAAAACTGGAAAAGGTGGTGGCAGGGGGCTCTGAAAGTGGTTCTGTCTGTTCCCTCTGTTCACTTACAGAGCTGTCCTCACTTTGTGGCTCCTCCTTTGTGATTGGCTCCTCCTCCATGATTGGCACATCTTCAATTGGCTCAGCCTCTTTTATTGAGTTATTCTCCAAAACTGGCATCTCTGCGTCTACAGTCACTGGACAAGCAGGCGTGGTAAAGGTGAGGCCAGTGCTATCCTGGCTGTCAGAAGTAGAGCTTTCAAATATGCTTATTTTATTCCTCTGTCCTGACATTCCCAACCCCTTTTTATAAATTTTTAGCCTAGACCTGCGAGGCTGGGCCTGTTCAAGCTTGCTGCAGGGATCTGCCGGCTTTTTGCTCGCAGCTTTCTTCCTACTGAGGCAGTTGGAGAGGATGACACTTGGGAAGAACTTGTAGTGTGCTTCCTGCTGGGCCACAATAGTCCTCTCAGTCTTATTTTCCTGATAGTCCTCGTACCTGATTTTGAGTTCACCAACATCCCCCTCCTCACTGTCCTGGCCCATTTCTTCCTCCTGAGGATCAAGAAATCCATCATCCACCATGGGTGAAGGAGCTGAGGAGATGTTCCTCAGGATGGGGCTTTTACTGTCCTTCTGGCTCAGGTCCAGCTCCGTCTTAGCTGAGCAGTTTCTCAGCTCTGAGTAACAGAGAGAGAAGGTCCTATGGTTCTGAAGAATGGACAGACAGTTTGTTTCTACATTCTTTATGCTGCCGTACTTCTTCCCGTTTTTGGTGACCTTTCCTTTACCAAATGGGAAACTTTCTAGGTCTGTCTTGTCCAACGCTATGGAGGTTTTCTTGTCATATGTATACAGGGGTCGTAAGTTCTGTTTGTCTACGCAGATGGGAGACACCTCAGGATGACTGGATAACTTGCAAGGGATGGGGTGTTTGACTGGCGGGATGTAGGGTATTTCTTTATTAAACTTGAACCCTGTTGAACATTCACTACTGCTGTCCTGGCTGTTTTTTGATTGAAAGTGCTTGTCAAGTGGTTGCTCCGTGTCCAGAACATGAACTGGTCTGTGCTCAGGAAAGATCTTAGCTGAAGAAGGCGGCTCCAGGTGAACCGTCTCCCCGGAAAAGGGATTCCTTTCCCCGAGCATCTTCTCTGAGACTAGGACAGAAGACTGCGTCCTGGAGCCACTGTCCGTTAAGGATGAATCTATGGATACAACAACAGAGGCTCCTGATTAAAGGTTATCAGCAGAAAAAAATGGATTTAGATTTTCAGAAAACATCCTGGCTAACTTAAGAGAAAAATAAAGAGGTGTTAGTTCTAACTTTAAGGCTGCTTAGTTGTTGTTTTAAGCACTAAAAGTATCTCCTAAGTATGAGAGAATGTAGAGGTCTAGAGGAATTCTAAGTCACGAAAAAGACCTCCTCACGGTCTGTAATGTGCTGCAGGTAATCCATTTCAACGCTGTGAAACTCATTTTAAAATTAGCGCTCAAAGGACTGAATCTGCTCACTAACAAATCAAACTAATCCATTAACACTGGAGATGATGGCTGGCACAAGTCTATGCTACTTGGACACTGGACAGTTGTTTGACAGTTCATTAAGTGCATATTAAATCATCTCCAACTGCAATTAATACATGAAGAAGATGATGTTATGGCCATTACTGGATTATCCAGTAAAATGTATGCTATTATGTAGAATTACCACCTCTCAAAGTATGATGATTTGTTTTGTCGGCTGGAAATAAGACAGTTTATCTAAAACATTGTTTATGAAATCTATCTTATCCATCACATCCATGTGTTTCTCATTTGCTCCTCAAGCTCCTGTTTACTGAATATATTTGTAATGTTTATACTGACACAAACGGTCACCTCTTAGTGACTTTTAGGAGCACTAGTAGCGGTACGGTACAGTCCTTTGTGAATACAGCCCCAGACAACCGTTTTAATCAGAACCGATTTAACGAGGCTGTTACATACACGTGTCCTGTATCGTCTTAAGTGCTCGGTGTAAAGGGTGCACACTGGTTCCATGTGCTCCAGCTCTGACACCAGCAGCTCTGGCAGTGTTATAAAAAGACCATCTCATTAAAACAAAAGCCCGATGCCATAATAAATAACTAGAGCAAATGGCACATGCACATAAATACACAGGTGCACTCATGATGCTAAGAGTTAATTGACAATAACTCCAGGGAATCAATTACAATCCCAAAGTCTTGCACCGAATTAAAATCACAGCTCCCTCGCGACGAAATTAGGTCGTACAGCCGAAACCTTGCGTCAACCGAGATTGTTATTGTGCAGCTGCAGTCAGATCTGTATTCTGATATCCTTGATGGAACACCAGCGGGGGGATGTAAGATAAGCATCAAAAGCAGAATGACATTCAAGTGCTGACTCAGCACGTCACAGCATGAGGTGACTCACCGCTGCTCTCGTCTGCGGCCCCGTCGAGCTGGGGGATGGACAGGTTGGCGAACAGAGAGCTGCTCCCACTCCACTCCATGTCTTCGTCGGAGGACTCCTGCTGCTCGTCGCTGAAGCCGTCGTCTGGCTCCTTCACACCGGGCCTGGGGCATAAGAGGAGCACTTGTCAAACAAAGCACAAGCACACTGCTTAGTGTCTGCTGGTTCCCGCTCGCACTCAAGCAGAACACACACACACAAATACCGTGATGCTGTATTTACTTACATTACTATTCATTAAGATGGGCAGAGACTGTACAGACTTATCCAAATTTCAACCCGAAAAAATTGATCGCCCCGGACTATTTACTATCAGAATCGGGCAAAATTTCTGCCAGATCAGCTGTTGTTTGACATTCAGGTCCAGATTTTTCATTATGCTTTGTGTTAAATTGTAAAAAAAAAAAAAAAACATTTAACCAAAGAAATCGCATCTCTCCAATGTGTAAGCACAAGCTACCAAACTAAAGTATTGAGTTTGCAAAACTATCATTCAAATGAAAATCTTCCTGATCAAAGAATAAGTAAACAAGACAGTCAGTGCCAACTCTCAGTCTTGATAATTTACAATACTCAGAGCAGCAATCACATTTCTGTTGGTACAACAAATATCCATCTCCAGTCTCTCATCTGCACATTATTACCACTGTATACACTCATTTCTTTTCCACTTGTAATGTTTGTATTCTTCCAACATTTGTGACTAAACTGAGCTGTTTCAAGGGCAGAACAAATGGTGAAAACGTGTATTAGATGAACAACTAACTATCTGATGGTTTCATGAAACTAAATCTCTGCTAATCTCTCACTCAGATACGAGAGAGACAAACTTGCCTCGGTGAGGGTGAGTTCTCGGGAGGCTCGTTGTCCCACCGCTGTGACATCACCACGCTGAGCTCGGCCTCCACCTTGTCCAGCTCCGGTCCCTCCTCCTCCTCGTCGCTGTTGCAGTGGCAGCTCCCGGCACCAGGAAGTGACTGGGACTGGGAATTCTGCCTAACGGGGGTCCTGCAGAAACCGTCGTTCTCCAGCCCTGCCAGCAGATCGATGATGGCTTGGTCCTGGCTGCCGTCTGCACAGACAACAAAAACAAAGCATTTAAAAAGTCATTAAACCAATTAAATCAAAGCGATAAATGAACCCTAGACTTTTACGCCCGTTATTTACGGGCTTTCAGCATTAGTCACCACGTCTATATGCCATATATCAAAAATTCCAAGGTGAGCTGAGCTATTTAGAAAGTCTATCAATTTGTCAATTATGGATGTATTTATTCACAATTTGTCAACACCTCACGAATACCTGTATGTGAATGAACATAGGAGAGAGTTAGTGGTCCATGTTGGTGGGACTCTCTTAGTAATGTCAGAAGAAGCACTATTTTAGATTCTCCTTTGTTTTTACTTGAGGGGTTTTCTTTTTAATTAGCATCGTGTGAGGGAGCTTGAGACCCAAGACTGCTTCTGAACGACCGTGTTGCTCACGCAGTAGCGAGTGTGGAGTGGGCCTCTGCTTCGCCTCGATACCCGTTTCTGTTATTTCTTTACAGTTTGGTGAATCGACACCATAAAAGGTCATGTTGCGTTTGTTGATTCTGTTACTTTGTATACTCAAGACAGCGTCTAAAAATGATGATTAAGATTTCTAATTTCTTAATGGACATCAGAGATACACTGGGAAGAGTCCGTTGCGTTGGTTCTAGCGATATGTGTGTGACATTGTGCATTAGAGTCTTGGAACACAACTACAAAACACTGATTAAAAAATGAGTCTATTCATGATACAGACGCGGCTTCACGTCAATGTAGGTTTTAAAGAGATACTGTATGTAAACCAAATAACTGGAGAGTTGCGTGGATGTAAGTGGCTACGTACCTAACAGAGGAGAGTGGTTGGAGGTCTGGGAGAGCGGGAGGAAGGTCTGACTGTTCTCCAGGAGACTCAAGATGGCCTCCTCATCCACGACAGCCTCCTCTGGGACTTTACCACTGCTCCTCAAAGAGTCTGGGACAGGGGAACAAGAGTACTGTTAGCATCACTGAAACATCACACTGTATGACTCAGGCAGACCTTGATTGAGATCATCGAGAAAAAAAGAAGGGTCCGCAACACACACACACACACACACACACACACACACACCAACGCAGCAGTAACACTGTGGTTCAGCATGAGGTCAATGTGTTTCTGTGCGCCTGCAGGAGCCTTGGCAGAGAGAGTGCAGGCAGATTAGGCTAATGCAAATCCCAAAGTGGGCCATGGCAGCTACGGAGACGCTATGAAGAGACTGCGGGAGCTGTGATTGGTCTGCTTGTGTTTATCCCAAGTTCAGTAGTCTCCCCCCTTTGAAAAAACACCAGACATGTGCTGTGATGCAACGCAAAACATAACGAATGAACATATGCAACGATGAGCTCAGTTATCAATGATGGCAAGGCACACGTCTCTTACTCAGGGGCGAGAGAAGGAAAACCTTCGGATGGTTGCTCCGTCTCATAAAGAGAATGAAAAGCTGTTAACAGAATGACTTACATCTTTGGTTCCTCCCCCTTTAGTTTTTGACAAAACAGTCACACCTCAAGGTCCATTTAACACCAAGCGATACAATTGGAGGCTCCGGGCCGGACTGAAGGTGGGGGTTCAGACACTTGGCATAAGAAAATATATAAAATCACTCTTTGTGAGTTTGCTGGGGTAAACTAATGGCTGTGATTTCTGCCATATTGCTCTGTGTGTGGGATTTAACTTGGCAACTCTCCGTTACAGATACTTGGTGTCTATTTTCATGCATCCTGAACAGTAGTAGGGCGGTTTTCCTCACCTGGCTGCGATTGCCCGTGCGCCTCCACAGCATTAGCCGGGGTGCACGGCAGTCCCTCGGGGGTCAGCGGGTCGGAATGGAGGGTCATTTCACCCAGAAGATCCTCTTGGTCCTCCCCGTCGCTAACGGACGAACCTTGTGTCCTGAGCAGAGAGAGAGACGGGAAAATTGAGGCCATTTCTGCATGATAAAAATTCCTGCTAAAATGCCACATTATGGAAGTCTCTTCTATTCATTGCAAACACATGAGCATCGGCAGTTCAGTCAGCTTGGCCGTTACCTGAACCACAAAGCAGAGGACCTTCTGGTATCTGGCCCCCATACAGTCATGTTTTATTAGCATCTCTTTACTGTGGGTCTTAATCAGGGGAAGTGCTCTGTTTACTCTGCGTGTATGTGTACACGGAGGTAGTGTATGTGTGTGTGTGTCTGCACATGTGTGGAGAGCGTCTCTAGCCTGCTAAGTGCTGTGTGTGTGTGTGTGTGTGTGTGTGTGCATTAGAGAGGGAATATGAATGGAAAACGGGCAGGCAGCCAGCTCGGGCTCTGTATCCCCCCAGATCGCTCTCAGCTACAAGCTGCCGATCACGCTCCCTTACCCATGCTGCCCTGCTGCATCGCCTAGCAACTCACCACTTAGTGACTCTGAAATATTGAAATGCAGACCAGCCGGGCGGCAGCCGCTCATGAGCGGAACAAATTTCACAGGAACGGTCATAAAAAAAGAAAAAGAAAATGAAAAAACGAGTTCCATTTTAGGTGCTGCTCCTGGGCTGAGCTAAACCTCGTGTGGAAGACGGTTTTTTCACATTGGAGCCTCGTGCCCGTGAAGTTACAAGTTTAAATCCTACAACGAGCAGGAGGAACTTAATATGTGATGCCCTCAAGCTACTAATTCAACTACCTGTTGCTCCAGCGACTCAGCGGCTGCAGCCATGCATAGTCAATTTTCCCAGGATGAATTCAAGCTTGTACCAGTTTTCCGTCAAAATTCGTGCATATACGCAGGTTTTCTTTGAATATGCGAAAACCTTCAAAAAAAATATATATAGAAAAAAGGTGTGGACTCCTTTCCCATTGCCTTTCTGTCGTGCCGGGAAACAGAGTTAGTAAACAGTAAAAAATGTTCCGGTGGTTCCTCCTTTTTCAAAAATATCCGTTATTCCGTCTCTCTTTCAAACTCTCAAACCAGAGCTGGCGATTGCTGAAACAGTACGAACCAGGAGGATTTTGATGAGTCCTATTTTGTTTCTGTAGAATTTGAGTGAAATGTGTTTTACATGTAAAAATGACTGCCTCTGTCAATGGAGTCTGGTGGCTTTAAGGAGCCCATATAAGCGCCGTTTCTTTTCACATCAAACTCCTGAACTTTGGGTTTACTTTGACCAAACCAGAGTTGGTGGTTCTTGGAGCAGAGGAAAGACTAACCAAGATGGTTTTCATGAGTTATACTATGTTTCTGTCGATTATGTTTGATGACCAGCAAGTTAAAATTACTATTATTTATTTATTTTTTTTAATATATATATATATATATATATATATATATAATTTTTATGTTTTGTACGTTAATAAATTGTCATTTTCAAATCCATGTAGATTTAATTTATTATATATCCACTTCAACGTGGGTCACATAGCATTGCCCCGGAAAAGAGGGGGGGTGTCCACCCTGGTGTCATGTTTCCATCACCGCCGAGATCAGAGCTGGATGAATAAATACCCGTGACTCACGCAGAGTCATGTTTTCCCCAAGAATGAAAGCTGATTGTAACCTCTCCCACTGAAGACAAAAGCCAGATGCTAGCAGGTGTTAAGTGTTTTGTTTTTGTCCGGTGGGAAAGGGGCTTTAGAAACACACTGTGATGACACACACTGCGAACACCAGACAGGTGAAGCTGTGTACCACAGTGTCTGAGCCCAGCAGAGGAATAAAGAAAACACTGTTCAGAGAGACACGCGGCTGCATTTAGTGACAAGTTACAGCCAGTGAGAGACTGAGATAACGGCTCCTTGCACTAAAACGATGAATCCAACCTGGTAAATGATTGTTTTTTACAGAGGTGATGAATGATGAAAAACACATGAAATCAATGGTCTGTTATCGGCTGGCGTCTTGCTGCCATTCCAGCGTCTTGAGTCGAGGACGACAGCGAGAGAGATTTTTACTGCAGTCTCATTGTCATTCAGAGAGTTCACTCTGCCGAGTGCCGTGTGAGGAAAGGGCTCCAGAGAGCCGGCGTGCACGTGCCACCGTCTGGCTGTCTCTTAATTAGTCTGCCAGCTAACGACTTTAGCGGGCGACGAGGGAGCGAGGCCCGGCAGGCGTCGGGAGATTACCGCAGCGATTAACACATTTCGCCAGCGAGCCACCCCCCTCGCTCGCTGCCTTTACTGGCTCTGCTTTGATGTGACAGTTTTAACGGCGGGACTGACAAAAAGACAGAAATACAAGGAGGGTGGAGAAAGAGGAATGGAAAGATATCATTGCACTGAGGTACCAGAAACCCCCCCCCCCCCATTCACAAATATTTCCATTTGTAGATGTTGTAATATTTAATGAAATGTTTCTGATGAATGAAAAAAGGAGCTATGGTGGGTACATCGTTACATCTTAGAGTAGGGACATACTTTCCATTGACTGTTTACACACAGAATTTCCCCTTTGTTGCCTCAAGACAACATTATCAAGTCAGGTTAATTTTATTTATATAGCTCAATATCACAAATTTTCCTCAATAGGCTTTTCCATCTGTGCAGCACATGATACCCTCGAGCCATAAGGGGGGAAAAAACGCCACTTTAACTGGTAAAACCTGGAGAATTGTGCAGTTAGGATAGTTTTTAGGACAATGTGCTCAATGATGGAGATGTACTATGATTTAAATGATGACCCTGGTCAAGGGGTAAACTATTGATGTGGGCTTGAAGGCAACATTGCTTTGGTTTAAGGGGTCAGGCGATACTGGATAATGCTGATACAGATATGTGAAGGTTTAAGGAATGTGATAATGATGTTTGTTCTGAACAAATAATCATGATAAACATTCTTTGTTATATGAAAGATTGTGACCAAGATACCAAGCAGGACATTTTACAGTGTAAAGAAGGAACTAGAATGATCCCTTTGAGGTTCAATGCCTCCACCTACAAGTCACGTTGCAGTTTACGGCCATGTCAGAAAATGTCATCACTTCATTGCCATCATTTTATCTTATTAGGACTAATGAAATTGTCATTATCAATTCTGGAGTTATGGCCAAAAACGTGTTTTGTAAGGTCACAGTGACCTTTGACCACCAAGTTCTGATCAGTTCATCCTCGAGTCAAGGCGGACGTTTTTGCCAAATTTGAAAAAATTCTCTTCAGGCATTACGAGAACAGGTGGGACGGAAGGACGGACGACCCAAAAACCATCATGCCTCATAATGGTCTGGGTCTCCTCCCTCCGAGAGAGAAGACAGAGACAGGGAGGGAGACTGGATCCACCAATCAGGTTTGAGCTTGCAGAATTTTTTTTTCCAACCAACAATGATCCATATTTACCACAGCATTTGGTGAAGGGCAGCGTGGAAGTAAGAAACGTATGAAAGGACCACATGTGTCTTTCAAATACAACTTTTATGGGGTATATGTTGCTTGTTTTCACCTCATAACTTTCCCTCTGGATTCAGACTTACTTTTGTTTTTATACTCATATGGCACATTGTTGTTTCCTTTAGAAAGCAGCTGGAGTCTCGTGATATCACGAGAGAATCCATCTCGTCAGGTTTCAAGCAATGCGTTTGTGTCCAAACCACAAGAGGCCGGACCAATGGGCGTCCTGTGAGGAGCCACAGAGAGGTTAGCTTAGATGCTGCAAGAGCTTCCATTCTATCAGAAGTGGAGAGTAATGAAGGACGGCACTGAAGGCTCTTCTCAATGGAAAAGATGATTTGAAATTTCCAGCAAAGCCTGCAGTGCTGAGTGAGACCTTGAGAACACAGCAGCAACAATAGCGACGCCTAATAGAGCAGAGAGGAGGGCTGCGTGTGAGTATTAACAGACAGAGGGATGGAGACAGTCAGGCAGTGAGAGAGCTGTGTGTGTGTGTGTGTGCGCGTTCCATCACTCCACATCGAAAGCCCACACTTCTCCCACACCACATTGTCTGCCCCCCCCCTTCCTGTCTGATATCAGAGGTTAGTGAATAGAAGCCATCTGGATCCAATGCAGAGGAACGCACGGCTGCTGGGGCTGCGACTGTACTTTTATTTATAACAGGAAATACTTTCATGCCTGTACATCGTGGGAGCGTAACCTCGTCAACAACATTTTACTCCCCCCCCCCCTTTTTTTTCCTTCCGCGCTATGCCTGTTCTGTCTCCGCCCCCTTCGCTACGTCGGCTCTGACTTCACTTGCTCCCTCCGTCTCTGCCCCGAGAGGACAAAAGGCGCTGACACGAAGCCAAGAGGCACAGGGAAGACAATTTCAGTTCCACACAGAGAATCAAAGATGAGAGAAACTCGTGATGAATGTGGCCGGACACTGCGGTCCACTGACGTGACTGGAAGCATCTTGTGCTTATTTAAAAATGCATTGTTTCCTAAGTTCCAGCTTCTTGCCAGCGACTCTGGCTTTCCTCAGTAAAAAAGGGACAAACGTCCAACAGTGACTTTAAAATCGAAGTTGTCCCGAAACACTCCGGCGAGCCCGTCAGTCCCGCCTCGACAGAGCATGGGGGGGGGAAGGATGAGGAACTTACACATCAAACTCGGTCTCCTTCAGGATCTCCTTGAACCTCTTCATGAAGATTTTCTCGCTCTCCGTCGAAGTGACGAACCCACGATCTGGAAAACATCAGACAAACGGTTTCAACAGTGCGATGCCTCGTTCCTGTAACATTCCCAGAGTTTTTCCACACCGCAAATTCTTAGCTACATCGCGGTCGGTAATTGCCGCTGAGTACGCCGGTAGTGGTTGCTGTCAGTGGAGTTATATCGCTGAAGCGCAACAATAAAACTGGGTGTAATGCTACATTCCATGACTGTACAACTAAATGTTTTATACATTTACTTTATTATATATATATTTTCTGTAGAAACTGTAACCTCGGTAGACCTGGACATTAATGTATCCTCTCTCCAAACCCTGTGTACCTGGATCTCGGCCCACACATGTGAAAGCAAACTTGTTTCATCATCAACAGCAGATGGGCCTGTGATTATTTATCACCCTGTTGCCATGCCAGCTCCCTGTGTGTGTGTGTGTGTGTGTGTGTGTGGGGGGCAAGATTAAAGCTCCAATGTGTGGTTAGAGGACAAAGTTGTTAGGAGGGTTCCTAACTGAGTGAAATGACCTGCAGGTATTTAAGAGACAGCCACGATGAGAGCTGGTCGAATCCTCTAAATGCTGAGAAAAGGCGCTTCAGTGCCTCCTTTCTTAGAGCCTTTAGCAGAGGAGACACTGGACCACCCTTTCGGAAAGGAAAGCAGATGATGCCGTCCCACAGTTCTTTGAGGCGGCAACATTTAAAAGCTAAGCACCATACGGCACGGGATAAATTGAAACCGCCATCCTTAGGAGGTGTGATTCTGTCTTGGACAGGAAGCCTTAATTGAATTAAACTGCATTGTACTCATATTCTGAGTGTTAACAATAAAAACATCCAGCCGTTGGATTCCCCTAGCATCGTGGTTGGAGTTCCCTAACATCTCACATCTTTCCTTGACGAGTGTTTAGGATAAGACATGAAGGGGGACATCATTTTGAATTTGAAGTGTTTTATAAACCTCCATGTTTCAACACCTCCACTCATTTTAGGTTCTCCAACCCATAAGGTAATTACAATTTCTTACAACTTAGGTGTTGTTTCATAGTTTTCAGCCATCATTTCTAGTTACAATAGCATTGAGATGAAAGAAGAAAAGTCAACTGTGTTTAGAGTAGTTTCCACTGAGGATCTGCTCACCTTGTGACTCGGGGGTTTCTATCTGGGAGACCTGGTTCTTCTCTCTCCTCCTCTGCTTCTCGTCCTCCCAGATGTTCTGCAGGCCCGGGTTCCTGCCGATCTGATCTGGGAACAGAGGAGAGTCACAGTACAGTGGGTCAGCTAACAATACCATCCCGAGTTTTTAACCTACAACACAGAAGGATCTTTTTTACTCCCAAGCAGACCTGATGAATCAAAGCGACGCTAGAGCGAACTGTAAAACTCAACCCATTCATACTGTAGGTACATTTCCAACAGTGCGGGTTTAATTCACAGCTGATGGAAAAGTATGAGTCAGAACACTGTCTGCCCTGGAGAGGCCTCTCCTCTCTTCACTCAGACAGATGCTTGTTGTGGTTTACGGTTCTGCGTCCAGCCTGATTTAAATCATAAGGACTAACTGTGTACTTAGAGCTTCCATGCGGAGAAAGAAAAAAGAAACATTCAGCAGAACTTGAGGGCCCTCATACTGACAAGGACATGTTTACTGAGCTGCTCTTTTAAAGCTGCAACAACAAACTCTGCACACGTATGGCTTCCAATGCCAGCGAGAATGTACCCGCTGGTGAAATGTTCGACTTTAATACCAAGAAACGATGTGTCAGCAGTACACTGCACCGTCACGCGTTTACCAGCACAGCTGTGGTTGGCTTCGGGATAAGGAAGAAAAGGCGAAAAATCCAATTTGGTCGAAAAAAATAATAAAAAAACTTGACATATTTGAAAAAAAGCAACAAAGAGCCCAAAGACAAAGTCACTAAATCCTGAGATTTAGGCACATTCTGCAGATAGATGCATGACCAAACACAAGCAATAGTTGCATGTGTTCTGGGTGTGCGCGGCTTTGTCAGATAATGCCATCCGGCTTTATGGGTTTTGTTCAGTTCTGTGAAATATCTCTCCATCCTGGAGTACCTCGTCTGTTTCACTCTCCGCTCCCCTGTGACAGGAGGCGTTAGCTCGGCTCCACGGCGTTTATGTTTAGGGCTGCTAATGGATACTGTGTGTGGAGATGAGCTGTGTTCTCTCGGTCAGCTCAGCCAAACGTGCGTCATCTTCAGCGCCGATGAGTCAGCAGACGACCTTCCACCTTTATGTCCCCCCTGTCTCGGAGTGGCCTGGAATTTGCCTGTGGCAAAGGTGCGGCGGGTGGGGACGTTGTCCTGAGTGGTCTTACTTTCAATCTCCAAGCGGTTGAGGATGTCTACAGCCACAGCGTCGACCTCCAGCTCACAGGTGCTCTGCTTCTCCACCTCGTCCAGGATTAGGGAGCTGCGGGAAGACGGAAACAAGTGCTATTAAAACGCTTCAAGAGGTGCTACAGTAAATCACGTCGTACTGCTGACTAACAATTAATGTAAGGAATAAAGAAAGTGGGACTTTTGTGACTTTTTTTTTCTTTGTCAGGCACCATTTTATTTTAGAGACATGGGAAGCTAAATGACGATGGCGTAATTAAAGTGTGATTATCGTTATTAAATTGTATAATTAACATAATGAGACAGGAGGATTGGTGAGAACAAGGGGGGAAAACATATCTTCCAAAATGGAAAAATTAACATTAATAACAATAGAAAAAATAGAAAAGAGTACTCAGAGTGCAGATCGCCGCAAGGAGATACTTCCTGGAGTCAAACGCATGTGCAATAGATTGCTAAGCTACCACTTGTAGTGTAGTGGCGACATGGACGAGTCGGTGCGATCACAACAGAATAAAGGTACGCAGACGTCCGCACAGAGCCGATGTGTCTCTGAAGACCAAGTTTAAGTCACGTGGACTCCAGCTGACCCTTGTGTTCCGTTTACAGTCAAGATGGCGGCAAAGATCACGAGAGCCGAGTTATTCATCTTGAATAGAGCCTTACCTTAGTGGATCACAACATGTCGGGTATGGAATTGATCTTCAGATAAACTTTTCTAGGGTGCAGGCAGGACTCACCAGGGTATGGCGTTCTCCTCCCAGCGGACAAACGTGCCCCCGAGGGTGCTGTCGTTGAGCTTGGAGGTGCAGGGGCTCTTCCAGGGGCTGATGCTGGGACGACCGCTGGGAGTCGGCCTGTCTGGGAGCGCCGCTGCGCCTCCTAGAAAAAAACACACGGTAGAAAACACGGTACTGTGAGGACAGAAAGACCTCCTGTCTGTGTGACAAGACGGCAGCAAAAACTACAATCCTCACTTGCTTTTCCCATGGGGAGATATTCAACATAAACTGTACGTCTTTGTGGCAAATATGAGCGTGAATATAAGTGAGATTAATCACCTGCAACGGAAGAATGAGATGAAAAGAAAAGGCATGAAAGGCTGGACCTTAAGATTACTAATTAAATCAAAGCCGGCTCTGCTGTCGCCAGGTTGAGAGGCAACAGAAATGCCTCGTACGTTGCACCTTTAAATATAAATACAATCATTTGATTCCTATTCATTTGAACGGTGTGTTTTTATGCACATAACCACTATAGATGACAATGACAACAGTCAGGACTTCTGACAGCTTACATCGACTTCGGAAAGGTTGAAATGAGTTTTTGGGACGATGGTGAAAAAAGTTGGTCTGGAACCTTGCTGTCGATTTAAAAAAATGCAAAAAAAAAACAATCTGAATAGATATCTGCAGGTCAGACAAAAGAAAGAATCTCAATTGGCCAATAAATTGCAATCTGTGCATCTCTATAATAAACCCTAGTTGTTGACAGAAACAGTGTGTGCTCAACCCTGCAGCGAGTACAGGAGGTCAAAGTGTGATTGGAGTTTATAATGGACAGCTGGGCTAATCACTTCTGTTAATAGTTGAATGTGCTTTTGAACTTTATCAATGATACCACAATTTGCCAGAACTACTAAAAAAATAAGAGCAAGAATACGTTAAATTATAGTTCGGTACAATGAGAAGCCCTCGTTAGCGTCGCTTTGTCACGTGGGTCATTTCAAGGATACATTCTACTTGTACTTTAAACACTTGAACAGTTTTGAAGCAGAGTGTTCAAGCTGTGCAGCGGACTTCAAAACACACCAACGGCTTCTATTCATCTTCAACAAGCCCTTTTTACCAGTCCTAACCCTTTCATCACTCCTCCACTTTACCCCAGATGAACTTGCTTTCAAGTTGGAGCTCGCGGGGAGCAGCAAATGTAAACAGGTGTAACTATTATTGGGGTGTTTTACTTTCTTTGTTGCACGGCGCATTGATCCCATTGATTGCATCAGCATAGAGGTGGATCAAACATGGGAACTCTGCTTTAGTCGAAGGGGAGTCAAGCGTGAGGATTATAAAAAAAAAAAAACTAAAAAAAACTTTATTAAAGCCAAGTGAGGAATTTCCTGCCCGGAATCATTAACCCACTCACGCGTAACAGTGTCCCTGCTGGGCTGGATAAGTCCTCTGGGAGCGAGGTGGGGGAGGGGGACGAAGACAGGTCCGATTGGCAATGATGAGCAGGGGTACTGGGCTGAGTTTAGGACTAAGCTGTGATCAAACAGAGTCAGCAATCAGGGGGTTTAGTCTCCATCAGAAAGGAGGGGAGACGGGGCGGGAGAGGGGAGATCTGAGGAGGAATCCCCCTCAGTCTGCCACTCCCACTGTGAGGCCCCAGGGACGGTGTGGTTCACCAGCCGGAGAGCAGAAACCCGGGTCCCCACTTTTAAAGAGGCAGTACACACTTGAAACATCATCTGCTGGCTAAGGACGAGCTAAATGAAGGTTCTGCTGCCCACCCTGAGAACAGAGACCAGAGGGAATGTGACGGGACATGGATGCGCTGTGACGGGACATGGATGCGCTGTGACGGCTCCCTAATGCAGCTGCTTTGCAGCGTCAATGTTTCTTGAATTGAGAACTTTTGATGAAGAGCAGCTACCGTGGCCATGAATGACAATGACTTGATAACGGAACATTATGCTTCAATTCATTCAAGAGTCAGTTGCTTTAAATACATTTGTTGTTCAGAAACCTTTGATAGATTTAATTTACTTATTCGTGCCGAGGAAATTAATCAGTTAGCTTGCTATAGACCAAGAAAATAAATCATTTCATTCACTGTGACGCTCAAAGGTGTGAGCTATCGCTTAAGTGTATGACTTTCAAACGGATTACGCAAACTGCAAATATTCCTTATCCTCAGTTGAAATAAAAAAAGATGGCCAACGAGCGATCGGATCTCAATGCATCCCCCCCAAGACAAACATGTCCTCTTATGCCATACAGTGTGTTTACTTATCATCCTATTTTTGTCACAAAGCAATCGCAGTGTTTATCTGACACATGCTTCATCACAGTGTGAAAGTAGCACAAGCTACACAACGATACCCTACTTAAGCTAACATTAGCCACTATTAGCTGCATTGTGGGCGATTTGCAACTTCACTAGTTTAGTTAACTCTCACCACTCTTGGTAAAATAGTTACCGGCAACATTATGCAGTCGTTTCTAGTGAAAGAGCTCAGACATTATCTTTTTTTAAATATTAAATTATTTTTTAACTTACAGATGCAGTATTTGTACCTACACCTCCAGTAATAAAAATGACTAATGAGCATGGTGGAACTTTTAGCAGCTACAGAGTCAAATATTTGCCCTCGGGAAGTTAAATAAGAGTGAATATTGGGGTCCTACGTTCTCCAGGTTAACAGAAACACAACATCTCTCTGTGTCTGCTGGACGTATGAAGGCACCTGTTTGCTACCCAGTAACAGATAAGACGGTAAACAAGAACATGACATTACCGTTCGTTCTACAGGGAAGATGAAAATGTATTTTTATAAAGCTGGGTGCAGAGTTGCTAAAATTAGACATCCGCCTGACTCCCAATGTTTTGTTCACATTTCACAAAGTGACGCATGCAACGTTTGCCTGCCGTCAGCAGGAACCTGTAGAAGATGAAGTTCTTCTGTATCGTCAGTCTGCGTCACTCAGGCAAACACAAGACAGAGTGCCTGCTACATACACAAAATACCTTTTCATTCCGTCTTTTCTTTTTCTTTTAACAATCTGATGTTTCTGTAGCAGCTCCCTGGACTGATTTGCAGGAGACAGTGTGCTTCCACTAGATTTGACTTTTGTCTCCTTGGTGAGTAGCGATGAAAACGGCAAAATGGCAAAAAAAAATACGAACCAGAGACAGAAACTGGGGGTAACCAAAGAGAGAAAAATAGAGGCGGAAATTCAAAGAGGCCAGAGACCCGGGAGTAAAAAGAGAGAGTTAAGAGTGACATGTGAAAAGAAGCGAGGGGGCAACAATGGAGATGAAAACAGAGAGAGCTGCCAAAAGACAACAGAGGCATCCTGAGGCTGAGGTGAGCTCAGGACTAATTGGATATGACACGAGGCATGGCGGCGTTCCCTGGCCTGCTCTCCCATCCCCTGCTGGGCCCGGGGGGGAGGAACGACGCAGTCCAGCGAGAGACAACAAGTGGGCCACATGTGGAAAAAGTGGAAACACAAAACGCGTGGAGCACGATGTCACCCGTAAAAACGTTTTTTTTTACCACAAGAAGCAAGTTATGTGCTGCTGTGGACGGGGGCAGCAGCACAATGTATTTTATTATGATGGCAATAAAGTATCCTTGAGTTGAGGGACGAGTGGGGCCTTCGCTCCTTACCTTTGATCTGGCCCCTGCGGAACTTGACGGCCCCCAGGTTAAGCAGGTTCATGCCGTACAGGTTGTAGTCTATGAAGAGCTGCAGCAGGTAGGGGATGTGGCCTTCGTGAGGCTGGTAGCTCTTGTTCATCACCGCTCCGCTCTGTAACAGCTCGCACACCCTGCAACACACAGACGAGATTCTATCATGAAACACTTCTGACACCCGGGGGAGGAAAAAACACACGCTTACTTACTAAAGACAATTACACAAAAGCCACCGTTTTTAACACAGGATTTCATTTTCTGTTTCTATTTTTAGTTTCCAAGCATGAGTTTAGTTTTCTCAGATTTGACATAGCTGATCTTTTTGCATTTTTGTATTGTTTATTTTCTAGTTTTCAGTCCCAATACCGATCTGATACCAGTGTTTGATTAATAAGCTGCACCCCTCACTGTGTGGAACAGACTGGGGTTGTCTTTAGTGTCAGCATTGCTGCTTTCTTAACTTTGTGTGACAAAATGTAACAAATAAATACTTTCAAATTTAATGAATTGTTTATCATTTATTATTAAAATAACAAATCGCACAGCGGCAACTTGGCAAACAATCTTCTAAATGAACAGGAATTACAATTCAAGTGCGACACCAAATTGGTCAACAACACATCACAATATACGATTCAAAACATATATAGTACACAAACCTAGAATTGAATTGAATAGATTGGCCCTATTGTCACAGATATCCGGAGCAGCTACACGAGTCAGTATGAGCTCGATGTATTTGTGATATAGTGCGTCTATGTAAAGAGAATCTGAGAGCTCCTCAGACGTTACACAACTGCTTTTACAGGCTCACACGTCATCAAACTGCCTTTGACATTTAAAATCCATGGAGTGCTTCTTCAAATATCTAAAAGGCTTTTATTAAAATCTATGTTGAATGTCCACAAAGAAAAAAAGAAGACTTGTTTTTCCAGAACCATCCTCAACCACAGAAAAGCTTGCGTTCACAGTAGCGGCTCCATGGATGAAGAGCAACTCACTGTGTGGATGTCTAAGCTCCGTCTCCTGGAGTCACGGTCCCCCTTTAAAAAGGTCACATCTGATCAGAGACGAGGGACCCCAGACCTGCCGCTCCAAGTCTCCTCTTTTTTTCTTCCTTCTCGTCTCCTTCGTCCTCATTTTACCCCTCTGCTTCCTTCTCGCCTCCCTAAATCTCTCTTCATTACTCTTTACCTTGGTCTCTTGTTCTTTCTCTTCCCCAGTCTGCCTTTTCTCTTCTCTCTCTCTCCAATCTCATCGCCATATTCACACTGTATATCGTCCTCTCCTCAAACCTCTCTCTCCCTCCCTGTGAGTCACTCGGCTCTCTGCCAAGGAACTAATTCAGCTGCACAACTCCACTCACCTTGTCACCACTAACGGCGATCGCTCTGGCAAATAATTCACAGTCGTCCTGTGTGCATTTAACACACACACACACACACACACACACACACACACACACACACGATCAATTTGTACAACTGAATACGCAGCGATTGATTTCCATTTAGTGAGCCGGTGGAGTCGTGCGCACGCCGTGTAGCTTTCAGCGACATCAAACAAGCTCGGGATGATCTCCATTCGCATTAGAGTGCATCGATTCGACGTAACCTTACCTTTTGACCATCTGGGGATTGTACAGATAGATTTTCATAAAGTGCTTCTCCTTAGCGTGGTAGCCATAGAAAGGCCTGAAAGACAAGAGACGGACCACATCAGCATGTAAACCTGGATCATTCGGTGTTATAAAGGACACCTTTGTTATTCTATGAGCTTTAATAAAAGGCGTTCTGTAGTCAGAAAATAAATCCCGGCTTCCGTCAGCTCGGTTGTGTTGGTAAGACTAGAAAATCACGAGTCACTTACATGCCGGAGACCAGCACCACCTTGAACACGTGCTGGGCGCTGGAGGCGGGGTTTCCCATGGCCACGTTGAGGGCCCGGTCGATGCTGAAGGCCACCTGCCGCAGGTAGCGCTCCGGCTGCTGGCCAAGGCCATCGTACGGCACGTAGATGTAGGGGAACACGCCATGGAGGTGGAGACACGTTTTCTGCCCTGCAACACAACAACAAATCCATTGAACATCCGGCTTCATCATATTTCATTCATCTACGTCTCACTTTTGTTATTTGCAAGGGTTGCTGCTCTCAAATCCAACAGACGCATTTTGCACGTCTACGTCACTGAATTCACAACTTCTAGCATATATATATATATATATATATATATATATATATATTTTCAGACTTTAGTATAACTCGGACTATATAGTTTATGAATAACATACACTGTATAGTGGCTTGGTAATGTGACCAGTAGGGCTGGAAGGTGTCGTGAACACAACTTTTCTCTGTTTTTTTAATGCATTGTAAGAAGGCAAGACCCATTTTTGTGAGTTCGAGTAACACAAGCACCAACACATGTTGTGCATGTATGATTATCAAAATCACACACTGGCGTCTAATAACAAAATACTTTTACAAAAAACTATTCATTCAAGACCAAAGAATTTCGTCAAATTGCTTCGTGGACTACAGCCTTGACTTTGGCATTTGGGCCATCGCCATCTTGAGGTGAGAGAGGAGGGTGGAGCTAATCGAACACTAAACAAGACATTCTCGGAGACTAACATGTTACCATTAACCGAGAACACACTGTGAAAGGGTTAAAGCTCTGAGACGAAAACACTGACCAAAACAACGCAGTGGTAGTGAATCACAAGGTAGCCCCGCCCTAAAGCATACTCTGCTTTATGGTCTGTTTGACTCTAAATGAACATAATTTACGAAATGAACATCAGGCTGTGTTGAAGAAGACTTGAAACTAGAGATTGAGACCATAAACTCATGTTTACAATGTTTACTGAGGTAATAAATCAAGAGAGAAGTAGAGTCTTTTTCTCATAGACTTCTATGTAATCTGATGTATTTATGCTTGACAAATCCAACAAACCTGGAATGACTTCATGGAGCCAAAAATGATAAAACATCTGTGTATTCTCATACAGTAAATGAGCTCACAGGACAGACATGTTTTTCGCACAATTGGCCAAACAAAAAGGATGGATTGCAGGTTGCTATACCACTGGCATTGGGTTATTTCGGTCGATACCTTAAAAAGGTATCACGTACCGATCTCAGCCCCGTTCCCAGTATTACAGAACAATACGAATCAACTCACTGTACTCTCGTTCCCAGCATGCAGCAGAGCAGCGGGAGCCTTAGATGTGACTTCTCCTACAGAAGCTAGTACATCTACTGACAGGGTAAGTGAGATGGATGAAGTGTGCAGAGGGTCCAGTAAACAGTTCTCTCCCCCCACCCCCCCCAGTACACTTTCTGACCAATCACTGCAAGGCACCGGCGACACAGATGGATGAGTGCGACAACAAGCCCGTAACGCCACAAAGCAGCCTATTAGCTAAATAACTACATAGAAACAGAGAGGGAGAGCGACGCTGGGGATTGTGGGTGGAGCGGATTTAGGTCTCGAGCGGTGTGAAGAGAGGTCAGCCGGCGCAGAGAAAGAGAGAGAGAAAGAAAGAGAGAGATGCAATATTTATAACAGGCGTGACGTCATCACTCCCACGACACGCACACTGCTGAGAGTCATCTGAGGTGAGGCTGCGCTGCAGACGGCGCGCTCCGATTCATTATCGGCCTAGGCCCGGCTCTTTCATCCGCGGGCTGCCGAAGGAGGTTTAATCGGGTTATATAAGGGATAATAACAGCAGTGTAAAAATGAAGACAATAAAGATGGCTGAGGAGTGCTGAGGCTCACAGAAATCTGAGCTTCTGTGTCTCTCTCTCTCTCTCTCTCTCCACCAGTGACTGCTGGACGGGAGGAGGCGGTGTCAAGCAGGAGGACCGACTCTTGCCCCGGACGTGTCTGCACATGCCCGTAGACATGCCTGCACGCCTGCACACACACACACACACACACACACACACACACCTCTCCATCCTCAACGCTACGGCATGACAGACAATGCCGCAGTCCCCTGGGCACGATTGTTTGTTGAGATTGCTGGACCTAAAGTGGAGCTTCCAAAAGAAAGAAACGTGTGTGTGTGTGTGTGTGTGTGTGTGTGTGTGTGTGAGGGAAACGCACACTACAGATTAGGTCCACCATGAGATAAGGCGGGAAATTTCCATTTGTTATTCTGTCCATGGAAATTAAATATCAATTTGAATGGCGTGCGCTGCATTATGAAATGTTAAACCTGTGAAAAACTGTAAGGCCACACTGAACAATCTCTGAAGTCCACCATAATTAAAAGGCTGAAGAGGTTATATTACATATCGATGATTGTTTATCAGGCTGTTTTAAGTCCACACGTTCTGTCAGTTTCACCGAAACACCTCCTAGATTTCACTGATTCTGTGGATTACTGTTGGGTGGTGAGTAGAGGCGTTAATCAGAGGTTTAATCACAATACTAGTCTTATCTAATCTTTGGACAGAAATATGATATTGGCTGATATTACAAACTCTGCCATGATAAAATTTCAATTAAATTCTGAAATATGCTTTGACAATGTGTCTCTGCAGGACGGAATTTCAAAATAAAGGTATATCCTAAAGGTGATGATGCGTATCGATGTGTTTACTTTGTATTGGATCATTGATCATTGAATCCATACATAGATCCACATCGACCTATTGTTATTGACCCCTGTAATGAGCCGTCACATTTTATTGGCGTTGTGAAGGTGACAAATATATTTAGTCACTAGACTGTACCTGTATACCTGTAATTCATCACACATTTGAATGCAACCATTCACATAATTCTTCACTCAGACAGCCTCAGTTACTCAGGAAGCCTTCATGACTAGACAGGCAATTGAAAAAATGAACGGATTATGGTGCAGCCAGTGACACGCAGAGAGAGACGGCGGGATCAGCGGGTCTCTGTCAAGTCTGGAGAGTGTGTGTGTGTGTGTGTCTCAAGATGAACAATGCCAAGGTGTGTGTAGTGCCGGCCACACAAAGGCTGGCAGCCACTCCGGCGGTGGGGGGAGTGTGTCTGTCTTCAGCCTGCCGTGTCAACATCTCTCACACACAGACACACACACACACACACACACACACACACCACACACACACACACACACACACACACACACACACACACACACACA
>NW_022280055.1:6167995-6194486 GCF_004355925.1 Anarrhichthys ocellatus | reverse complement strand
CACACACACACACACACACACACACACACACACACACACACACACAGTAAGCAACCAATGTCTGCTTCGGCTGCAGTTGCTAAGCAACGGCAAAGCAAAAGCCCCTGACGGACAGCGGGAGAGATAAACAAGTGATTCTTTCTGCCCAGCTGGTCAGGCAGACAGACAGAGAGAGAGAGACAGACAGAGAGAGAGAGAAAGCAAGAGAGTGTCAGAGAAAGAGAAGAAGAATAGTGATAAGAGAGAAAGTGTGTGTGTGTCTGCATGAGAAGAGAATAGGGGGGTAGAGTGGAGAGTAATAGCGACAGTGTGTGCAGCCTCTTTGTGATGTGAGCAGAGGCCGATGTTGGACTGTCTGCCAGGACGTTGTGTTTCAGATAGAAGGAGCATCTGCTGCTTCAGCTGGATGTGGGCTCATTACTGGGATGTAGTCAGACTTCGGACCGGGGGCAATGCAGTGCTGCGGGAGTGAGTCCTAAACCTGGATGAGTCGGCATTATTAAATGTGTACTTTTTTTTTTAGTTAGATGCTGGAAATAAGGTCTGCGATAAACACACGCCTGAGAGATTTTAACATTTTGATGCTAGATATTGAAATGTATCAATAAAGGTAATAAAACAAAAATGTTCCCAGTTAATGATACATCTATGGGATGTATTCTCGATAAAGTCTGCATCTGGTTTCCTCCACCAACAAAAACACTTCACTAACAGCCAATAGGTTTTTACGCCGTTGCTGCAGAGTAGGCGATAAAATTGTGGGAACATTGTTTTGAGCGTCACATCCCCTCGCAAAATGACTAGTTTCACCATGAGAATGGCAATAATTCAGCTTGATAATTTAATTATTTTATCCTCATTCAAGTTAGCATTGAGCTAAAACGAAACTCGCGTGCGAATGCTCAAAAGCAGCGCGTCTTTATACTGTACATATAGATGAGGAAGGTGTCATCTTCTCATTAACTGATCATTTCAGCGGTGGCAAACCAGTATTTAATTGGACATTTTGAGAGACTACTAAAAAAAAAATCTCACCCTGAAGATTAATAAAAAAAAAAAAAAAAAAGTTATTTTATGGCGATTCAAAAATTGTTTAGTTGTAAGAGCAAATCGTCACATTTTACTTGATAAATGACGACAGAAAATTAATCGACAATAATTTGACGATTGTGTGTTTCGGGCTCCTACACACCTCTTGTTGCTTTCCTCACTATTCCCCTGCCATATGTGCCATTTCCTGTCTAGCTTACTACTGGAGGATTTGTGAATGAGGATTCCCCCCCCCCCCCCCCCCCCCTCTCCCTCATTGTTATCTACGGGGCAGCTCCATGACTCAGCAGCAGCCCCACAACACCTCTGGGTCAGTAAGGCCGGGACCGGCAGCAGCTTAGTCATAAAACCAGCCAGTGAGTCTGTCTGTCGGGCAGAACGCTGTTAACCTGTTGTTGGCCATGCCGAACCCCCAGTTCTTGGCTCGAATTCAGCCAGTGTCACCCCAGCAGTTGCTGAGCGCCAGGCGGTCTCCTGGCCGCGGGGAAGACGAGACCAAAGTGCCGGTGGTTTCCTCTCGCTGTTGCCACTTTGGATTCAATCCAAAGAAACAAACCATCCAGGCGTATGCGGACCGTACAGGTGAGTGTCACAGCAAACACACCGGTCTGTGCTGCCGACATCGCTGCTGTTTCGGAGAACAGCGGCAGCTGAACGGAGATTTGAGGCAACAAATGTGCGCCTTGTGGTAGCACTTACATCTCTGGTGGCGTCTATATTTTCTGCTTCATCAACATTGTAGGCCTCAGCCTGCAGACCCATGACACACCCACACTGGTGATTAATTAATTAGCTAATTATCTCCGCTGAGTCTGATTAGACCTTATCTCAAGACTGTGTGGAGATTGGCCGTGATTGAAATTGCATCCCAATAAAGGGACAAGCTTTATCATTCGCATTAGAACATGGAGTTCGGTGACTTTACGTAATCCCAGCATTGCTCCACCCACCTTCAACTTTGAGCAGAGGTCTAATCAGCCGGATTAAGTGACCTGTGTGTGTGTGTGTGTGTGCAGGGCCTTTTTTAAAGGGGTTTGAAGTGTGTTCATGTAGACGCGACACACTGCTCTGATGAAGCAGGGTTCCCTTCGGGGATGAGACCAGAGAGTCGGCGCTGGCCATCGGCCATGCTGGTAACTTTTTCCTTGGCAGTCGGGTCTGTTTACTCTGTCGGCCGCTCCGCCTGCTAACCAGCCAGGGTTTAAAAGCTCCAATGCGGTTTGGGAGACCTACTTGCTACAGGGGGGAAAAAAAACGGTCACATTTCCTGGCGAATGTTACAAATCAGTCGGCGGTGGCTTCCTGCTCAGGAGCTGGGGAAAAAATATACAAATAAACTTAAGTTGTTGAAGCAGGAAATCCTCATTCCTGATGCCAGCGTTACTTCTCTGAGCTTAACATACATGACTGCCCACTGGAGGCAGACACCTTTATTGGTCCGAGGCAGGTTCCCCGAGTACAAATGATCTTTTTACGTGAAAACTCACTCACACAACCTGGAAGTTGCCAGAAAAAAAGCTCCAGTCTTAACTGACATCCATAAGTGAGGCATTTGGGGACACCAATTATCCTCAAGCTCACACCGTGTACTGAACTGTACAGGAAATGAGCAAATATACATGACACATGACATGACTCAGTGTCTGCTCTACTGTACATTTGAGCAGAGTGCATCGAGTTCATATCTTTTCCCTCCTTTAACTCTCAGAGGTTCGGGGGAGCGTTCAGACTGTAATCAGATAGACAGCTGCCACGGGGAAGAGTGGATGAGGATGTTAATAAAACCAGTGATGGTATTAATTAAGAAAAGGCCCAGGGAGAGCTGCGTGAAATCCAGGCCCGAGCACTCCCACCGGCTGGAGAGGGGAAGTCAAGAGTACGCGCTACCGACGCACGGCCGTCAACGTAGTGGTGAAAAGTGAGCGACACAACTCCTCAAGACCCGAAGCCAAGATCCCACGTCTTTGCTTGCCAGCTAGCTGCTGATTAAAGTAGAAGGGTTAAAGTAGAAGTCCTGAAGTTAGCAACAACTCAGGCTCACTTAAGGTGGGCTGACCTTTTAAGGTGGACCAGCGGTTCTTTAAATGCACACAGAAAGCACACACACTGGGAGATTCAGTGTGTGTCTCACTGAGCAGCCTGGCAGAGCGCCATGAGAAGGAGTGAGAGGTCTGGAGCAGGAAGAGGAGGAAGAGAAAAACATGCATCTGGCTATTATTGGAAACTATAATAACAACCAACCATGAACTAACAGAAACATATAAACACGTTGTTGTCTGCATGGGCACTAACCTGTGAGCATCACACACACACACACACACAGAGGAATCCTTAAATGTTTGCACTGATCAGGGATCAGATAAGCAGTACAACAGTATATTGTGTTAAAGTTGCTGGAGTCTCTCTCTCTCTCCCTCTGTGACGAGGAGACAGATTTTCGATTTCAGTGTCACTTTAGCTGCCTTTATCTCGCTGATGTAGTCGCACACAAAGATAGCATGTGCGTCTTGAAGAGACATGGCGCATTAACACCATAGAAACATCGAGTATCGGGTGAAGGTAAATTAAAATGATATCATGATGGGTAAATGCAATCTTGTATGATTTTGTGTTAGGCAAGAAACTTGAATAAATGCAGTTGTTTGAAGGAGATGTTTTCACAACAATGTGAAATAGATATTAAAGAGGGAGTTTATGCACTGGTATCGGATCGGTACTCGGTAACGGCCGATGCGCACGTTCAGTTATCAGGAAGGAAAAAATGGTATCGGAACAACTCTGCATATAAATGACTAAATCTAAAGGATGTCATGTGAGCTTCTTTTCCAAAACATATGGACATGCAGAGCATTAATGCCAGTGACATTAACAGTACTCAATGTTCTTTTAGTAAGGACAGGCGGGAAGGAAGGAGAAGGTGCTGGTCCAGATTTGTGCCCACACGATTATACTCCATTTATATCTTTTGATTTAGTTCATTTTTGTGGCATTCTGACAGCTTACGGTGTAAATATAGACAGAAAATATAGGGAGGGAGAGACGGTTATGCGGTGCAATAAAAGGTCAGAGGATGAGAGAGAGGAGGAACTCTCTACGAAATTGGAAGCGCTTGTGTGTTGTTGTGCTTCACCCAGCAAAATAAATAAATGTAGTCAATTCCACGCAGAAATAAGAAATCGGCGCGATGAGACCGGCCGATCAATACCTCCTCAGCTCGGGTAGCAATGCTGGCACCGCTCTCTGTGTTCGCTACCACTGGCCTAATGAGTCGCTGGCCGTGCTTATGTATCCTCCATCCTGTCGGGTCATTCCAATGGCTTCCAGCAACTGCTAGCGGTGTACAGGTTCTATATTAAGAGCCTTCATAGAGTAAGCTGCTACGTAAAGTCACAGAGGGACACAATGAGTCACGTTCCAGGGAGAACAGAATGACTGTGATAAGCAGGAGGAGGAAGGGAACAGAGAAGGGCGACAACCCTCTAAATCACACTCTTTCTAATGGATTCACTCGCAGCGTCGTCTCCTTAAATGAACTGCTGGCGAGGAGAGAGGGGACGGAGGGCGCAGACGAGCGGTCGGCGTATGAATGAGAGCCGAAGAGGACTTCACGCTCGCCGCTTTGTAAACCGATTACACGGGGACTGCTTTGTGCGCCGCTGTCTCTGTGGAGGAGTCGCAGCCGTCGAAGGTTGGGGAGCTGGGGGTGAAAGGTCGGAAAGGTGAATGAAAGGTTCTAAATCTAGAGTGAAGACTTAACAATGTTCTAAATCCAGTGTGTCATGAATGGACTTTTGGAAGAGGTACCATGGGTGCGCGATGAAGCCTTCTGCATTGTTTTTGCTTCAGGCTCCGAAGTATTGCGCTCACGCCTGCAAACCTCCTCAGTTGTGTAACTGCGGCTGGCGCACGGTCCCACCACATGCCTCGCAAGATCTGAAACTGAATGCCCAAAGCTCCTTTGTTAAGCTTATTGGTCTGTGGTAGCTCCTGCTTCAAAAGCACGCCGGCAATCAGCCAATCTGTTTCTAAAGAAAGGAAGAAAAAAAAAAAAAAAAAAACACACACACACACACACACACACACACACACACACACACACACACACACTCCCTTTCTTTTCCGTGTTGTTGTCCATCAACGGCTGCAGAAAAGTTTTAACAAAAGGTGCATCAACTTCGACAGCAGTAGATGTTGTCGTCTACAGCGCTCACCACAGTGTCGGAGAGCAAATGGCGACTCCAACGGAGGCCAAATAAAGAGAGCGGCAATGCACGAGAGTTTTAAAGAAAAAGAAAAACATGGCTACATGGAGGATCAATCCTGGGACTACCAACAAAAAAACGATTCATGTTCCCAGCAATTTAAGTGCTGTATTTGAATTCAAGTGGTCAGAAAAACACTTTGGGTGGGCTGAGGTGGAAACCACTCAGGTTTTGGCGCCAATGATGGTTGTGGCATTGAACCTTTTAAGGCAGATCACGTGCACGCCGTCGGTCATGTAATACAAGAAATGAAACCTTAGTGGATAGGAGGCGAGTAGTAGAGATCTGGCATGAAGTTAGGGGAGATAGAGAGGGAATGAGAGGGAGTCAAACCAGCGATCATGTGGTTTGAACTTTAATAGGCCTGTGTGTTGGCAAGAATTGTGGCGATACGTATCATGATATAAGATTCAATACATTGCGATACTGTAGGCAAAGAGATATATTGTGATTTTTTTAAATCTAATTTTAGTAAAAAAAAAAAAAAAGTTGTCATTGTAGAAAGAACAAACCACCATATGCATACACAGCATCATTGCACTGCTTTTTGTACAATCTGAGTCACTGTTACAAGTCTTTGCGTGTAAACTATTAATCAAATATCGATTCAGTGCTTTTGAGAACGGAAACAGTAAATCAAAACATAATACCGCGATACTCAAGTGCATCAATATTTTCTTACACCTTTACGCCCTTCGGCACGAGGCCCCCTCGGTGCCGAAGGTCTGTTTCTTTATGAATGTGTGGGCACGGCTGCGCTGCCAGAACACACCTCCTTCACTCTTCTCAACATCTGCAGTTCACCGCATAAACACCAAACACATGGCAGAATAACTCGCTTGTTCTCTCAAACACACACACACACACACACACACACACACACAACATAAACTGTAGAGCTTGAATCGGTCCAGTTTGGTCTAAACAGCAGTCCCTCATCTTCTGCACTCTCCCAATCTATAAACAGAGCGGCTCTGAGGCTTTTAAACCCCATTGGCTAACTAACGGAACTAACAGCTAACGCTAACGGAGGTTGTATTGAGTGACATTATGACGCGTTCAAGATCCATTCAGTAAAAATGAGTATTAGGTGAAGGTAAATTCTAAATGTTATGTGTTCAAATGTAATCTTATCCATTTTATATTACAGTGAAAACTGTTTTTGTTTTTAACACACTGGTATCATATCCGTACGTGTTATTGGCCGGTGTTAGCGATGGGGCTACATCATTAGTCGATGAAAATGAAGAAATAACACGATTTTCCTCACTCTCAACAACATCACCTATACTTCAAAGGTCTTCTCGTTCTTAATAGTTGAGGCTAAAGTTCATTTCTAGAACTCGGAGACGGCAGTTGACGGAACAATCTCGCTTCACGGTCAATCGAGTTAGTTGGTTTTGTTCGTTCTGGAGCTGAGCAGAAGGAGTCTTCAGAAGATGCTTTAAATATTTCAAGGGAGGCGAGGTAAAAGAAGCAGCAGCAGCCGGAGTGACCTGGATAGAAGAGGAGCTCCAGGCAAAAAGTGTTCATTGCAGTCTGGGCAAACCTCCGATACATCACAGTCATGACTGCTTGCAATACGGCATGTCAGGTGTGCTATTTGGGGAAGTGCATGAATGTGAAAAACATTCCCAACAATCTGACTCAGTTTTAATTATTTAATTGTTAATGCAAAGCAAACCGTGTTCTGAATCCTACTCATTATGAAGGGCACAACGCTTAATGACCCAGGATAATGAAAAATATATCTCCTCAGTTTTAATCCTGTATCTGTGCGTTACATGTTCAATTAACGCTTGTTATGCCAAATATATGGAAAAAAATCCCTCTTTTGTAAAATTGTTTCAAATGTTTGATGACTCATCAACTCAAATGAGACTTTGGGAAACCAGACATATACGTGGACAAAAACTTTTGTTTTCATTCCCAAAAACAATGCTCACACTGAGTGACAAAAGCAACAAAACTGCCAAGCTTGGCCAGCTACATTGTTGGCGAGTCGCTGTCGAAGTGTCGCTGAAGCACTAATTGACTTAGTTGTGTTTTCAGGAACGGCATTTTTGTTTAGACGGAACGGTACGGGGTGAAACAAAAACTGATTGGTTAGCTCTTCAACGAGTCATCGGGGGGCTGAAAAAACAAGTTGAGACGAGCTGAACGCTAGTTTGTTAGCTTCGTGTCACCAGCTCCCATTGAAAATGACTTGTAGCCTGTTGATGTGTATTGCTCGTAGTGTGAACGCAGCATTTAGTCTTATAACCAGAACTCAGCCGCGAGCCACCGGTAAAAGGCCGCCGCATGAAGCTATACGAACCGGCTGACTTTTACCAGAGGGCCGAAAACTTTAGCTTCACAGAATAGATGCTAAAGACACGCTAACTTCCGTTTCACTGGGACTTTAAGGCCCGTTTTGGCCCCAGTCTTGCCTTCAACAAGGCAACAGTAGTGATGAAGCCCACATCTGGCCCAATCCCTTTGGTTTGGCCTGCAAGTGCCCAACCAGCCTGAGTCAATTCACTGTAATTTTGAGCTTAATCTGAATCCAGTCACCTGTGTCCAACATAATAGCTGTGATGGCAGTGAGCAGGTGAACGGCAACCAATGCATCGTCTCCCTGTCCCAGTTTCATGACATGGAACGGAAACAGCTCCCACATTTTTCCTTAATGACCGCCTTGTAGCCAGCATGTCCCCGCCGCTCAAGCTGAGCCTGCTGGAGGACAGGCATGGACGGGCCTCGGTGCCAGCTATCCCCCCCCCCCCCCCCCGACGTCTCTCTGGCCGAGGAGACAGACGGCACAGCGGAGCCAGTCGTCTGAGGCAGACAGCACGAGGCTGACCAGATGGAAGGCGCTCCGTGCCAGAACCTTCTTCGTTAGGCAGACAAAGTAACAATGCATCAATCTTTATAAACGCAGAAATCAAGGTTGGCCGCGGCGCGGTGGCGGCCCGGCCAACGCCGAGACTGTGCGTGCCGGTCTTCCCGTCGTTACCTCCGGGGGTGAGATTCCTGTGCGTCTGCCCGGCTGGCGAGGACGGAGTGCAGACTGAGGCAGCGGACTCAGACAGACCGGGTCAGGGATGAATCAAAATCAAGATGGACACACAAAAAGCAGGAAAATAATGGGAGGAAATCTGGCCTCCTCTTCTGGCAATGAATCAAAGAGCAGAACTTGTTGCATTATTAGAATTCAAAAGCAAGTGTCTTGAAATAATTAACAGATTTGATATCAAACTCCAGCGACAGTACAAAATAAAAATAACTTTGCATCGACACAGCAGATGAAGTAATCGGTCATCTCTTAGGGCAGACAGACACGGGGCTGTGCTGCTGGGGCCGATGTGAGACAAGGACTGTGGATCCAAAGGAGGTTTCGTGAAACGTCCAAATCCAACCAAGTGATCGGTCGTCTGTTTTCAGGGTTGAGAGTCTGCTGAGAGGAACACGGTCCAACCTGAGCTGGTCCGACCCAGATCCACTGTTACTGGGGCTGCTATTCATCCTGTGTGTGAGTCAGATGTTCTCCACCTCAGTGAAGTCAGCTCTCTCTCACTCTCACTCACACACACACACACACACACACACACACACACACACACGCGCACACACACACACACACGCACGCACACGAGGGAGGCTCAAGACTTCTGACAGACAAATGGAAATCTGGGAGGCTGTCAACGATCTCCCACAGAGTAAAAAACCCCGTCTCCATGCACAAAACTGCATGGAGAAACTCTGTGTGTGTACGCAGAATGTGAGACATGGCCTGCATGAGTAGCAGAGTGCTGCCTAACCAAAGAAGGCAGAGTGAAATCAGAGCTTTTGCAGCTCACACTAGCGGTGGGAGCCCTTAAACTAGACATCTGTTGTTCACAATCTGTGACACTTTTGTCACAATATGCGATGAATAAAGACGACGTTTACTTTCAGTAGTGAAGAGCTAACAAAGTCATGTGACCGTGGTGTAGTTCGCTCATAGCCTAACGTAAGGTAAAAAGCAGTAGGACAACTTGATAAACAGTCAAGTTGTCCATCCAGAACAGTCCAGCCAGTGAGAGTGTAATTAGCAGGCCGAGGGTTTACAGGAAGAACCCTGTGAACTAGGACGCTTTATTCCCACATGACCTGGGCTGAACTTCTTCTCGGAGCAGACAGGGACGGGGGAGGAAAAAAAGCTCTACAGTTTTGGCCTGAGCATGAATACATGGAGCATCAGCGTAGGCCACGAAGGCGGGCACGGCCCGAGCAGAGGCAGGGCCGGGACGGGAGAGGGGGGGGCACACATTGGTCCTGCAGCGAAGCATGAGGAGGAGGAGAGACAGCAATGAGGGAAGAGGAGACGAGAGTAGTGCAGATGCAGTGAGGTGTAGTAGGACAGAAGGGCTGGAAGAGTGAGCTGGAGTAGGAGTTTAATTAAATTATGCTGCATCAACATGCAATGGGGAGAAAAAAAAAAAAAGAAAAAAAAAAAAAAAAAAAAAAAAAAAAAAAAAAAAAAAAAAAAAAAAGAAAATGCACTTCTATGCAAGAGAAGAGAAGTGAAATTAAATTTTGCTCTGAAATAAAAAAGGTATACGCATAGACTGGCCCGTTTCAATTATTTGATTTGATCTGTGCAGTGGAGCCGGGTAGTTGTCGGCCGCTGCTGAGCTGTGATTGGCCAGTCTGTGTTTGAGGGGCGGGACGAAGGGTCAATTGTGTTGTGAACTTCTATAGAGGAAGGTTTTCTTTTCCTGATGTTATCACAAAGAAATGCATCATGGTCCGCGGCCCTTTGGCGGCCAGAGGTGCTTGTAGGACGGTTAAATAGTTTGTCACACCCCCTCGCTATGTCCTGTTGTTTCCTGCATTAGATCTCCATTGTGGAACGTCTAACCAAGGCAAACAAAAACGCACACGAAAAAGAAATACATGCGGGAAAAGGTGCAAGTGGAGTTCAAACAGCCCACAGCTACAACTCTAAATAAAAAACAAACCCTGGACTCCCACAGCCACTCTACTTGAACCCCCCTCTCTATTTGCCCCCACTAATGACTGCCGCCATGTTAATGTTCAGGCATGCGAGTGTGTGGGTCTACAAGATAAGAACAACAGGTGGGCGTAGAGGGCCGAGGGGGATTGAGAGTGTGTGTGTGAGGCTTTGAGTTGAGGGGGACGACAACGAGGGGTTGGGGGGGGGGGGGGGGGCAAAGACCGAAATCTCTCTCTCTCTCTGCGTGCTATGCGGCAGCTCTCCGTGGAGGCAGTCCAGGACAATCTGAGAGGAGGAGGAGGAGGAGGAGGAGGGACGGCGGGGTGAGATGAAAGGAAACGCCGATGTGATTCAGGGAGAGACAAGTGAAAACCCTCGAAACTGGAACGGCATGTCGAGGAAAACAAAGGAATGTGGAAGACAGAAGAAGGGGGGGGGGGGGGGGGGGGGGGGGGGGGGGGGGGGGAGATGAGGGGAGGCCCAGTACAGCAGAACAAGAGACACGGAGTGTGACCAGAGGAGGGGAAAACCTCAGAGTGCCTGCACCTCGCACACATGCAGCTATATTCTCTCTCACACACAGTTTTTCTGTGGGGATGCTTAGGACATTTCCAAAAAAGGGCCTTCTTCTGAGCTTTTTCTTAACAACAGTTTAGCATCCTACCAACCTACGTCTCCAACTATAACCCGGGTCGTGGTTTGGATCTCTGTACAGCCAGCATGTGATGTGAACAGATTCTCAATGCAATCGTATTAGGTCCGATGACCGTCCATCCAGATTGTAAATAAATAAATCCTGAGGTTTCATAACGGGAGGCGAGTGCCGAAGACGCTGCGCTCTCTTATGTAACGCATTATGTAAAGCTCTTCTGCCGCTCATTATGGGAGACATTTAGTGTAATAATGTGCGCCCCCATTTTAAGCAGCCTTAATGAATGCAGATCCTCCTCTGACCGCAGATATATATCAGTGGGACTGGCAGATCTAGTATGGAGTACCTTGAGAGGGGGAGGAAGGGGAGTGGTGGGGGAAGAGAGGATGATGGGGAAAAACAGGAGTCGATAAGAAACAAGGAACGATGAAAGATGTTCTTTTAAGAGGGATGGGATCAAATAGAGCAAGACAAAAGGAAATGCCCTTATAAAAAACATGACATGCCATGACGTGACACATTTAATAATGAGGTGAGGAGCACTGGCTGCCACGGCTCAGATGGAGAGGGCGACGTCTCGCCAGACAGCGGGAGAGATTTCCGAGCTCTGCCTGCTCTCCTTCTCTGAGCTCCCGACACAATTTGATATTCACGGCGCGTCCCGCTCGCCGCCACACATCACAAGGAGCGGGGATGGCGGCTCGGCTGGTGCATTGGGGCGAGCGAGACTCACTCACTCGCACGCGCACTCTTCCCCGGCAACCCCCCACCAACCGTCCGCTCTCAATCCGACACAGGGACGGCCGTAAATGCAGCTGAGATATTGCTGTGACTGGAGCAGATTACAGTGGTGAGAGAGAGCGAGAGCGAGCGCGAGAGAGAGAGCCACGAAGAGAACCGAGCACGTCTAGACAGAATGAAAAGTCTTTTTTTTTATAGTTCTGACGTCAGAGGTGGTAAATGTCTCCCAAAAATAAAAAAAACGCTCATCAGACCGTTCTCCAGAGCCGGTGGTCTGTTAAGTAGCAGCAACAACAACCCCTCCAGCCACCACCACAAGCCTGCTTCTATTCAAAGACAGGCGCGCACGCACACGCACACACACACACACACACACAGCTATTTTTAGAGCTGGGTTTCCAGAATATCCCCCCTCCCCTTTTTAATAAGCCTGCCCTCACAACTCACTGTACCCTGCTACCGAATTAAACATTGATCAAAAAAAGACCCGTTGGTTCCCACCGCAGTCTCAGATTTACAAAATAAATGATAAAATAAAAACAGCGGCGGCAGAGGGGTGAAGGGTGTTGGTCTGCAGCCTTTGAAAAGAAAAAGTGGACTTTGCCCACAAGTGAAGGAATGTACTGACTTTAAGCAAATACGCCGTGAGGCTGAAAGCATGAATAAAGGTTTGGTAAAATCCAGAGCTTATGAGAGACCGAAGCATATTTGTTTCACTGCATTGCAATTTGAGAAGTGATCAACGATCCCTGTAATAACTAATAAAAGATAGATCCTCGGCAATGCTTAGCCAAGGGTCAATTGGGGCACAACTGGGTGAGACAGGAAATGTACCGTTAAGGGACAATCAGTCGGCCCGGTGCACAGTAGAACATGTTTTTGGTAACTGTTATGAAGTCTGGTTGCTCCCTTGCTGTGGGAGGGTCACAACGCTGTCATTGCCCTTCTAAACAGCTGAACCTTGACCGTGGTCATTCTTAGACATGGTGGATGTTTCCATCAGCTGTCTTTGAGTGAGAGTACTCAAACAAGTCGAGGTGTCATTCTGCACAGTGTCACAGGGGAAGATATTGAGCAATATAAGGTTGTGTTTCGACTGGCGGGAAAGTGTCGATTCACTCTGGGAAACTACGGTAAAGATGTGCCCGTTCAAGTTGAAAATGTTTTAATTTCAACTGACGCAAAGACGAGACACTGTTCACACATTGCGAGCTAGCTAGCTATAGCAAACTTTTGGTATATTGGCCTATGTTTGTTGCAAATAAACATGGGTTTCTGCAACGTCCTCCATCATGTTTAATAAGGTCTGATCAGGTCTGAGCAGAGACTAAGAAGCCTGGTTTCACATCAACAGCAAAATAGGAAGACTTCACATGCAGAGGCAAGAATCCTGTGAATCCAACTTTTGCACAACAATGCATTAATCAGAAAGCTCATGTGCTGGAGCATTAGTGCGTTCCTATAATAACAGGAAGCAGTGCTACTCCACCCTAATTTGCAGATATACCCAATGCCACAGATGAAAACTTAAATCGCTTTGTTTGTCTTTATGTGCACGCAAGCGCCCGTGTACACCCACTCTCACACACACACACACGGGCCTCATTATCATCCACGCTGAATGGCACAGCATGGTAGGTTCAAAGTGTTCTCTCCCTCCAGCAGCGATTCCAGCTTTCCTCGGCCTGCCAAATCCTCTCATTCTTCTTAAACAAGGTCTTAATCTGCTTTGAAACACTGCGGAGTTCTCCTGCAGCACTGCTAGCGGCCCTGGGGGAACGCAGAGGGGGAAGTCTCCCTCCCTCGCCAGCTCGCTGGACAAAGTGGGGCCCCTCCTCTTTCTCTCTGTGGGGAGAGTGGTGCAGGAGGAGAGGGGAGGAGCCCCCCAACACTGAGCGGGGAGGGGGGGGCCTGAAATGACCCCGGCACCACTTTCTCTCTTCGGACCACACAGAACCACATTGCAGGAGCCTGATTCGTGGGGGAAAAAAGACGAGGTGCTGCCAGAATGGAGGAGAAATCTCTAGCAGACACCATGGCGATGAACTAAATCATATCACCTGATTAGCAACACCATCTCACTCGGTCACGACCCGAATATCCTAAACGATTGTGACACACACAGGGCAGGCACTACAATATAAATTTGTTGCCCTTTAGTCCCTTTTGTCTTATAGAAAAGAAGCAATTTACAGATTGAAATGGCAGTATGACAATATCACGTCATCAGAGTGCAGATGCATTGACTGTTCTGCTACCGCAGTGGTTTAACGGACCGTAGTTGATCCATACGGGTCACGTGTTTTTGGATCACTCAATAAAATAAGGGTAAAACAGAAACAATATGCATCGACTGATATGACTCATCTAAGATCTGCAATTGGTATCAGAGGCAAGAAAAACATGATCGGGGAGTCTCTAAAAGTTATATTTGATCACACCCATGACTCAAAACCGTATCAATCTGCCACCAACCCCCCAACCCACCTTATTTCCATCACACTGATGGAGGGTGGTCTATGGTCCTGAATTTGTGTGTGTGTGTGTGAGTGAGACTACTTATAACTGGATAACAATGCCACAGTCTGGTGACGGTAATGAATCTGACGTCCAGGAGTCCAACATTTCCACACATCCAAGTCTCTCTTTTGCAAAGCCAAGAAAGTGGAGTTTCTTAAAATAAAACAGTGGGCGGTGCGGTGCATGAGCGGTTCGCACTACGACCTCAAAGCCTGGTCGGCCTGGTGAGCGGAGTCGAATCCCTGCAGCTCGGGAGCTGAAAGGACGTGCCGGTTCAGAGGACGGTCAATGCAGCATCACGAAAAAAAACCTGAACACTTCGGGTCAAGCCTGAACGATAATGAACGGGCTATCAACAGTGGAAGAAAACACAGTAATCAGCCTAGTTCACGTGAGGTCGCCCAACGCACCCGACGCTGACAGGAAGTGCATTGGGGACGAGGACTGCTGCAGTGTCAGGCCAGTCACGCCTTCGGATACGCACTGAGGAGCCTGAGGGAGCTATTAGAGCCATCAATCATACCAACTGCAGCAGCAGCAAGGACACCGAGGCAGCTGCTGTGAACTCACAGCTCCTTCAAGACAAAAGGAAATCTCCAGGATCCACCAGGTAGCGGCTACTAAGTCCTCGTCTGCTCTCGCAAACCACAGAGTGGCCGTGGAGTTTAAGACGCAGGACACGGCATCCGCAAGGAGCCGAAGAGGTTATGGCGTAAACCAACCAGACCGAGGGTCACCAACCTGTGATCCACCCACTGAGGTCAAAATCTAATCGCAAAGCATTTCAATTGAGGGGACATTCAAAAGCTTTCCATTGGCAAAGGATATGCAGGTTTGTTTCAAGAGGATGACAGTGTGAGAGACAGACACGCAACAAAGGCTGGTATCGAACCAGAGACCTTGTTGGCACGTGCCTTAACCGTTAGGATAACTTCATGTGCACAACAAGATAAAAACACTTTCCATGCTTTATCCCCACCCAGTGGATTTGTTTTAAATACTGGAGGGATGTTAAAAGATAAAACCGCCACAATGAGCAGGTTGGATGAAAAGTTGCAGATATCTGCAGCCTCACAATCACCTCCATATGGCGTTGACACCATTAAAAAGCACAAGTTTTGAGTTGTATACTGGCATTTGCTTGCAGCGTTGCATTCAATGACAGTTCGACAACGGACAAATTAGCAAATTCCTGGTGGACTTCTGATAGTATAGATCTCAGATAATTGATGACTTCAGATAAATCCGCATTGGGGACCAATACATCACCTTCACCTACATTGTGCTCAAGCCCTTCCGCCTCTGTGACTGTAATCCACCACAAAAGGGCCACCAGTGGTCCCGAGGTATTCAGGGGGAGGACAAAGCCTCCTCCCACATAAAGCTCACACAGAGCTGTGTGAAAAGGGAGGGGGAGGTTTCTAAAGCTCTTCACTGTGGCTGCCCTGACCATGTCTGGACAAGCCTCTCTGGAGACGTGACGGAAATGGTACCGCTGCCAGCACGGCAGCACCTGAGGATCATACAGGATTCGTATATGTTGAGTAATATGTACACCTTGATGCTTTCGGTTGACAGCCCATAATCTCCCATGCATGTTTGGTTCACTTCTTGCAATTGGGGTCGGATTATGTTGTCACTGTAATTGAAGCGATCTAGGGTTTGTTTGGAAACATTCCGGGAACACCACCGACCGGTTGCTTTGGGATTGTGGTCCGCATCAGAGTACGACTACTTCGTTCACGACTGCCCAAACAAACCGCACCAGAGTTCGATTTAAAACGGACTAAATGTTGGTCTGTGATAGCGGCCTTATTCAAGAGAGAGCAATAAAGTAGGGATTTACCAGCCACTGTAACATACACTGCTTTCCTGGTCTGACAGAACGCATCACCCCTCTACGCTAAAACTTGAACAAGCTGCCGGGACTTCGTAACTCGAAAAAATGAAGCATGAAACGCAGCGCTTCAATAATAAACTACTTTGTGGATTTCTTTTGATTGCTTAGACTCTCGGTTGATAAGATGCAGCGATCCAAATTCTTTTACGATACATCAACTCTGGGCGTCCGCCAATACAGAGTGCTATGCAATACAGAGTGCTATTCCAAAACCAGTTCTTCCTTTTTCCAAAATGTGTATAGTGTAAATCTGTATACCTCACACTGAACTCATTTTGGGATAATTTTTATGCAAAGTAATATGAGGCCAGTGTTTGTTGGAATGACTGGAACTAATGGCAAAAACACTTTTTCTTATGACACTGGTACAGAAACATCATGGCCTGACCTGTGCCCTGCCTTTATGCCCCCGACCAACTCCTCATGAGAACGTCATGAGCGTCTGCTAAAATGACTGTAATGTAATGTAATGTAACGGAAGCCTCGGCGTCACCACAGCCAAAATCCTGTAACACATCCCTTCCTCTGGTTTGACTTCTAAAAAAAAGCCCCGACAAGAAGCTGAGCCTCTATCTGTGTGCAAAAACATCAGAGGAGGATGATTAGCGTGGGAGCAGAGCTCGGCCTCTCTTTGTGACGCTCCTCTATCGCCAACATGGCTCCGCCTCCATCTGGTAAACCCGCATGTAGCCAACACACGCCGGACTAAACCAAACAACACTGGAATGTTACATTTTTAAAAATTGTAAATAAAAAACACACATCCAAAAACACCATTCCATCAAATGGGCATATCACTCAATTACAGTGTGATTAGAAGCAACCGGAGCAGCAGACTGGGAGAGAGAGAGGACAGTAAACAGTTAAAGGGTCGATGACCTTCTGCCCAATGAGCCACAGAGTCCTTTTGAATCCGCCTATTATCCTATTAATGGATCCGGGAGGAATTCCTTCAGATGGCATTAAGGGCTCCCCTGGAGAGAGCTCAATGTGGGGGGTGGGAGGGGGGAGGGGGAGGAAGAGGCCCCTCGGGTTTCACTCCTCCATACGCTTCATGCCTGGCCCCCTCTCATTCAGGTCAATCGGTCATGCACTCCCTCCCTCCCTCAATAAACACTCAAGTGCACATGTCCTAAGTAAGGAACCAAAACAGTGTGGCTCCCGCTGTCGTGGGGCCTCTGGGGGCCAAGCTCGCCGGCATCAGGGGGAGATCAATGCTGTCAAAACCTGAAAAGGTTGCAGCCGCCTCAACCGCGACTCTCTGCGGTGTGAGAAAAAGGCTCAAAGTTTACCTCCCTGAGAGACTTTTCAACCGCAAGCACACAAATACAGTCGGTGATTAGATGCTGATCACGAGTGTGATTCTCACAACAAAGGGACCCCCCCCCCCTCCCTATTCCATAAATGGATGCATGTACAGTATGTGTGCGGCACAAGTAGGCCAGCCACCGAATGCTAACAATGAGAGGAGGGGGAAAAAAAGGAGGAAAAAAGGCAGGAAGCGTGGCATCGAATTACACAGGGCTGATTGGTGAGAGTGTGCTTGGGTCAGGGAAGGACAGGGACTAAGAGGCCTGGGGGTTGTAGCCAGAGCCACATGGCACAGATGCACTGCTGACCGCCTACACCAGGGTAAACGCTGCGATGAGCTAAAAGCCGACACACATTAGGAAAGAGCTGCTCGTGAATTCCTCCCCTCGAGGCAGACAACACAAATCACTGAGGAGGGCAACGGGAAATCTTGCGAAGTAGCTCCTTTTGAGTGGGCGTGGTCTGTTCCTGAGCTCCAGATAGAGAGAGAGAAAAAAACGTCCGCCTCAATGTGTTTCCAGATGGTGATGTAATTTTATTTCTGGAAACGCAGAGCTAACTCGGGACTCCGGCTCGCCCTGAGTGATACGTGAGCTGAGCAGAGACAAAAAAAAACTGCGCGGACCTGCAGGAGCACCCACCGCGCGCGCGCACACACACACACACACACACACACACACACACACACACACACACACACACACACACAGTCTGATTCAAACCACATTTATAACTAAGTAGCAATGCCAATTACTGTGTTTGTGTACACTCACCCTGGTATCGTGCATGCTGGCTCATTTGGATGGAAAAAAACAACATAGACTTGTGCAAAAGTAGTCCCTCTCAATCATCTCTTATGACCCGCTAGAACTGTATCTGCAGAGGCCCTGCCCTCTGCCTGGAGTTTCTTATTTTGCTGTGGTCGGGGTGTTGCTGGCCATCAAACTTTGGGCAGGAAGCTACGAACATGGCGGACACAATGGCGAATATAACCAGGTGGACTAAGTGGTAGGGTTAGGGCTGCTGAAATTAAACAAATATATTATCAATGACATTTTGGGGAAAACACTGTTGGTGATGTCAGCGGGGATTTACACAGGAGATAGGTAAAGACAATCATTAATGGATAAACTACTGTAACTAACCAAGGACAAACAGCCACCCAAAATACAAAGTCACCAGGACCCACAGTCGGAACCAGCACAACGATGAGATGACTGGTTGGAAAAATACCAGAATTGACCTTTAAAGTGGACACGGGCTGAAATTATGTTAACATGAATCAACTGTTTGATGGGCAGACAGTTAATTGCCTGCAATTTGTACCATCAATTAATGATAATAATCATGTATAGTCCTTTATTTCATTGTAGATTGGGTGTTAGTCTATAATTCCCATCGCAATTTCCCAAGGACAATTTTTTTTTGCCATTTTTGCTTGACGATGACTTGCGATTCAATCGACTAAGTTATGTCTGATTGACCAAATTCAATCAGTGTAGGTGCACTGTACCTCCAGACCCTAGAGCCTTAAATGCAACGCAGTGTTCACTGGGCTTGAATCAGTGTTGATGAATTGCTCCAAAAATATTTATTCTCCGACAACATACCTCGGCTGCCTCTGCTGCAATGTGTGTGTGTGTGTGCATGCAGCCCCCTCATATCCGCATGCGAACGTGCAGGTTTATGACAGAACCAAATTAGACCCGACACCCTAACCCTGACCCACAGTCCCTTCATTTCTCCACTCCAAATCCTTTAATCCTCACTGAGCTGCACCCTGTTGGACGCTGCTCCGGGTCGTCCCGGGGAGGAGCACCGCCACAGCCCTGTAGGGGGGGAAGACAAGTTTGACTCCCATTTTCCCCCCATTGGGGTATATATATACACATACATACATACATACATACATACATACACACACACACACACTGTACTGCAATGGTGAGTTGTGCCATTGTGCAGGAAATGGTTCTATTGTTTAGCACCGTGGGGATTAAGGTACCCAGAGTGCTCGGCTGTAATGGGTTTATTAGAGAGCAGGGCATGTGGCAAAATCTCAAAGAAATACACTTTATATATATATATATATATTTTTTTTTTTTTTTACAACAGCAATCTCTCCATATGCAGGTCTTGTACTGTCAATATGCACTGCACATTGATTTTCACACAATAAAGGATTCTGTTTTCATGGACAGCGTGTGTCTCATTGTTGTATCCTGCATATTAATGCGCTGTCATGATGTCTTTTCATACTGTAGTTTTCCATACCACACAATTGACACCAGGTTGCATTCACAGAGCCCCTCTATGCATCTGAATCTCTGCTACCAGTATATCGCGCCATTTATCGAGCTGCTAATCTTGCTGCAGTCACTTGATCCCCCCCCCCGTTTCGCTCCTTTTCTTTTTTAACTGTCGTTTTACTTGTACTCCACGGAAAAATGAATAAATAAATAAAAATAAAGCTCAAAGAGGAGGCAGCATGATGTAGTCTGGACTGTCCACGCGCCACAGGTTGCTATAAACACAATAGAAACCAGCATAAAAGGGAGGTATACAAACTGTCCCTGAATGCCACATGTGGCAGGTAGAGACACAAGTCAAGCCCTGATAGACCAGAGCCTCCACCACCACCACCATACCACGATGGAGCAGGGGAGCGAAAACAAAGCAGAGCCGTGTGCGGAGGGAGGGGGAGCAGAGGAAGGACTCCCACCGCTGCGGACAGACCCGTATGCAAAGCAACAGAGGCGCAGACCGCGTTAGTACAATGTGTCAACACCCTATATCATCTTCATGTTGACATTTTGCATACTAGACCCGTTAGATTTCCTCTAAACAATACGAGTGCGTGTGTGCGCGCGCGCGTCCAAACAGCAACCAAAACCAGGTTTAACATGCCGCGTGCTACAAGAAGCACAGCCACCATTAGCTCCCTTTAATAATGAAGAGAAAAACACACACACAAAATACACATAAGAGTTGGCTAACCTGCAGGTGTTGCTCCAAATATCCGGACCACCGGCACTTTCTTCACGCCGCTCTCCCTGAATTCAGAATAGCAGACGTCCAGGTCTTTAATGGGACTTGCCAAATAGAAGTCCGCGGTGACGATACGCACTGCAAACATGACTGCCGCGTCCGCCAAGAGAGGTACCGAGCGCCAAAAAAGCCCAAAAAAACTACTGTTAGGGGTCCATGCGACGTGGGCACCGCTGCGGCCAGTCGACACCAGCCGAGGGGAGCGCTGTCACGGCGGTAAAACAACGACAAAGCGGAGGGGAAGCCCGGTCGTGTCCCATGAAAAAGACGTGAACAAAGATTCCCGGGGCTCCAGTGCGCCCCGAGGAGCCGCCGTTGGAGGCTCCGCCGCAGACGGGGAGAGCTAAACTCGACGGCGGGGAGTGATTACTGGACGCTCCGCAGTTGTCAGGTCCATGTTGTTCTTGTAATTGTTGCTGTCCCGTGATTCCAGCTCTCTCGCTCCGTGGTGTTTTTGTTTATCAGCCAGGAAGACGTCCCCCAGACTTCCGGTATGTAGCGTTATCTTTCCAAATCACGCCTCAGAACTAGTCCCAGCCAGTCCCGTTGTATCAGACAGCCCCTCTGATGTGCTCCTTCTCCTTCCATAACAGGCTAGCCCGCGTTAGCTAACATATGAGGGGAGGTAAGCCCGTTAGAAAGCATGAGAATAGTACATCCGACTACGTTTTTCAGAATAAAAGCGGCGTCGAAGAGTCACCAGCGCAGTAACACAAAAGCACACAGAGAAATGAAAACGACGGATTTATTTTGGAGGACTCACATCTGGCACATTTGTTTATGGCCAGCAGTTATAGATTGGGAGGCATCGCTGATTTGATCGACTGCCTGGCCGGATAACACGGTGACGTTAGTGCGCTGACGTTTATTTTGGCCAGCAGGAGACGGTTCATATTCGTGTTGCACGTCTTCCTTCGACATATTCGCTAAAAGGGTAGGGCGGAAGGAACAGATTGATTCGGTGTTGTCCTCAAGGAACCGTCTACAATAAACGGTGCAACTAAAAAGAAACTACATGAATTTACCAGTATTACCCGGAATTGTAGTGTTTCGTATTTCAAAATAATAGCATACACATCTGAACAATGAAACTGAAATATTCATTCAGACTCACAAACCGGTTGTAGGTTTTCACAATTCGCATACAAGGAATTTGCATTCATAGTTTGGTGCCTAATGGTCACAATTACACATAGTAGGATTACAAATTAAAAGTAATGCAAGTCAAGACTCCTAAATATAAAAAAAGAAAATCTGTTTTAATTAAAAGATGTATACAGTGTTTAAAATTAAAAAGGGACAGAATGTGCAATAATAATGACCAAGGAATGTGCAAATGTTCACCGGAGACGAAAGCTGAGGGACATCTTTTCAGACCAAAGTATGAACACAAAGAGCACGTCTCTCATATATGTACATGAGCATAATCACACATCTTGTTCAGCATGGAAAAGGAGTCCGAGCCGGTCAGACCCTCCCCTCAGTGTCCATTAAACCCCACTGAAAGCCTAGTTATCGATCTGTTCATTATGCTATGTATCAATTTGAACTTGCACAGGAAGCTTAGGCTCATACCTAACTTCCTATTTGTGTAATATGATACTATGCCTAACTCCTTAGTTTGCACTACATGCCTGGTGGAAAAATACTTTTAGATCATAAATAATGAAATAAAGGGATAAAAAAAACATGGTATATTTTTATTCCTTTACATATGTCCGATGTGGTGATTTTGAACAATGAAAGTACTTACAATTAAGTGAACATCAAGCAATGCTGCAGCAAGCCACAGTTTCAAACTGACGCCCCCTGGCGGACTTTTATTTTGTCACTAAACGCGCTTCCAGAGGGAAACAGGAAACGGCATTGTGTGAACGTCACGCGAGGCTTGACGTTTCACCTCATTTGCCACTGCAGCAGCAAAAACAAGGATCAGATGGGATCAAAGAGCCGGGAAGCATCATTTCCTCATTGGTAAGGAGCACGTTTCTCATTGGCTGATGTGTTTCCTGTGATTGGGGAAGAAAAAAAAACAACCTATCCAAGAATACATAAAGGATATCACACAAGGAAACATCGAATCCATAAAAAAATGATTCAAAAATATTTTAGGCCTATTCAAAAATTCCATTAAGAGCAATTGGGTTACTTTAGCACCACAGATGCACTGTGAGCTTATATGGGAACATTACATGGATACAAAAGGATTCAATTACCATAAAATACAGTGAGATGAATACGAGGCCATTATATCATTTATATTTATTATAGACTAGGGCTTTAGTGATTTTCAATGAAGGCATCTTTTATGGACAGCACAAGCATTAATATTTCAGACAGGTCGACACCGTCTTATACTGTATCTCCTCTTCAGGCTCGTAGCTACCATTGGGTACAGTGTCTTGTCTGTTTATGGTGGGATTTATATTCCACAATCACACATTAATTGTGGCATTTGGTATAAGCAGTATTCTTAAATTTGACTGTTTTTAGACCCAGAAAAAGGGCATTAAAAGTTACAAAATTACAGGAAAATATGATTTGACAGCATAAAATAAATACGGATACAAATACAGAAAATGTGAAAAAGACTGAATATTATTGGCTGTAAGTTGATGGTGGGTGGCACAGGAGAATTACATTTTATGACCTTAGTCTTTCTTAAATCCTGGGTACGGCCCTGCTCCTCTGGAAACTCATTGTTTTGTTCATGGTTTTAAAGGTGAATAGATAGACTTCTACATTAGGTGTCAGTACAATTTATCAAATGGAAATATAATTGTTGGCCATTAATCTGAACTGAATCTGCATTTGAATATTTCTGCATGCTGGGGTCCCTAAACAGACTTGGAATAAGAAGAATTGGATATGAGTGGAAAGCTGACGCTGTTGTTGATCTAATGAAACCAGTCGTCTTCATGTGTGATGTGTTTTCACGTAGTGAGAACATTTTGTGGAACTTGACGTCAATGAATAAAACGACCTGCTGTGACCTCTTTATGACCACGCACTAGAGACCCAGGACACTCTAAAGGGATGCATGGTTTTCCAATTTAAAGTGACAACACAGCGTTTCTGAGCAGTTTCCAGAACAGAAGAGCTCTCCATCTAATCGATGACAAATGCGGCAAATCTTCTTTCCTGTGGTTTTCCTCAAGGTCTTTGTGATGTGCTATTCTGGAGGTATTTATGACCTTTTTTAAATTTTTATAAATACCTAAGTGGTCAAAAATGGTTAAAATTAGCAATAAATCTGCGTAACAAATGGTATCAACCCTAAAAAATAGCTGCAGCACATTTTTGAGGCATAATAGAGCATGGGAATGGCCATCATCTACCTCCATTATAATGTTCTTAGCCCTTATTATTATACCAAAACACAGTAATCATTATGGATTAATGACTATAGAAACTTAATCAAATTAATCTGCAGGTTTCCAGCTTTCAGGCGATGCACACCACTTCTATGTGGCATGTACTGTTGAGCTGCTATCTCCCCCTCTCCCCCTAAAGATCCCCTGTCCCCCTTTTTATTCCATCTTTCAGAACCTCCAGAGCACACTTTGTTTCCTCTCTCCCCACCACCCGTTGGTGATGCCTGTCTGCCTCCCACACATCTCCCCGCTCTGATCAGTATTCCACTCAGATTCCTATAATGGTCCATACATGGCGGGGGGGGGGGGGGGGGGTCGTGCTGAGCTCACTGCTTTTCCCCTCTCCGCTGAAGGAGCCATAACCCCTTCTCCAAACAGCTGGTTCGATCCAGTTCATGCCGGGGACATCGCAGTCGAGGATGAAAAATGTTTCATTAGCATTTTCATCCAGATGAATGTGTGTGTGTGTGTGTGGGGGGGGGGGGGGGGGACCTGTCTGCTGACCTTGAGCGAGAGCCTGACCCTCTTAATGAGCCCATCAGCAGGCATTGCTTACGCCCGAGGTCTACGAGTGCATGCAAGGGACACATTTAACACTAGACCTAATCCAGACTTATTATACATGCCATATTTAATGCAGTGTTTGGTCTAAAGTGCTTTACAGAACACTGAGCGCATACATCTTTAGTACGGATGTCCTCAGCGGGAGCGGAACATCAGTCTGAGGTGGGGAAAGGGACATATCCTGCTCACATCCATCATGCAAACCCATCTGTGCTACCTGAAGTAAAGGAAGTACTTGAAGGGTCACCCAGAAATACACATTATGACAACATCATGTCAGTCAAGACCGGTAGGGGTATGCAGCGGTCTGATCCCATTAATGTCCAGACAAAATCACAGTGTATTCAGCATGACCTGGTAGTTTGACAAAAAAAAAATCCTAACTCAAGGTCCACTTACTTGCTTTTTCCATGAACTTCCAACCGCATCTCACACAAATGAAGCCAACGCTTAAGTGCCAAAAAAATGCAGTTCCTCAAATGTCCACCTGAGGCTGGCTACAGAAGCGAGTCAATAGCATGAATGAGTCCTAAAACCTGAATATGAGTCAGCGTTTTTTTGCACTTCTGCTTCCCTCATCTGGAAGTCAGTTATTTTTTTTAGCTTTTTACTTTTCTGCGTTCACTCTCGGGGAAAAAAAATCATGAAAGCGGTGCTCGTTTGTGACGAATATCTTACCGAACAAAACGTACAAGTGTCATAAACGTTGGATTGCCACCAAGCTTATTTTCTGCAATAATCCAAAATCTAAAATCACATTGGCCTTTTGTCAAAAAAACAAAACAGTGTGATGCTAACTTCCGGGTTGGCCTACAAAAATACCTCATCCCCGTAGACCCCCATGTTGAAAGGCCCAACATTACTGCAGAAATAAACATGTTTACAACCTGGTACAAAGATCGGTATTGGTCTCTATCGCTAACGAACCCTTTCAGGGCAACTGTACAGTCGGTGAGTTTTTATATCACTCACCTGTTAAGATTATATTAAGGCTTGACATTGTGCTTAATTAAGGGCGAGGCCACTTTGACAGCTCCACCAACGACCCACCTCTTTGACCACTTTTAGAGTTCGGCTGTGTAGTCACTGCCAAGATGGCAGATCCATATTTATCACAGCCTATGACATCATCGTGTCCTTACCCAGTGGAGTTTGCGTAGTTCTTGGTAAGAGTGACTCGTAGAACTCTGGTCATGTGATGACGGTGCGTCGTACATGGGAGGGAGATGGTAACCCGTGACCTTTGACCTCATCCCAGTGGTTGCGGTTCCTCCATACCGGAGACAGGACTGAGGCATCACAGTGCCCGAGTCATCCTGTCCCGGACGTATAAATGTAGATAGGACAAAAACAAAACAAGCAGGAGATACTAGGACAAGAGCACTTCAGCTGGACTGATGTCATGGATATACTGTAGGTCAGAAGTCTTCAACAGGGGGTCCGTGACCCCTAGGGGGTCCGCGGAGGTACTGCAGGGGGTCCGTGAAATTTTTGGTTGATTTTTTAAATTTAAATTTTTTTTTCAAACATGAATCTGTCCATTATTTTAATAGTTCAGTATTGTATGCAAGATAACAGGTATGTTTATGCATGGCAGTGGCACTAATAGGCCATCACTCATTTTTGTTTCCACATTTATGTTTACAAATAAAAACATCAATTTGAATAGCTTGTGTGCATGATTATCATGCAATTGACAGACAATGTTGATGTTGGCATTGGTATCAGCTGACAAGGTCTGTTTATAAATGGCAGTGGCACAGCCACCCTGCTCACTGTACCTTGCAGATGTTTAAAATAAAAACATGAATATATGAACCCGTGTATTATTTGAATAGCTTAGTATTGAATGCATAGTAACAAGGTATGTTTATACACGGTACTAGGCCCATTTAATATAAAACACAATTTTATACTATATATAGTCGGGGGTCCCTGCTCCATCTCTCTATCAGTTTGGGGGTCCTTGGCCTGAAAAACATTGAAGACCCCTGCTGTAGATGAAGAAATAAATTATGTTGAAGGTATTTCTATATGAGCAGCAGGGGGACCCAGGGCCTTTTTTTTGGGGGGGGGGGGGGGGGGGGGGGG
>NW_022280055.1:6139713-6167895 GCF_004355925.1 Anarrhichthys ocellatus | reverse complement strand
GGGGGGGGTAAATATCTGCGCCTGGTTGCTTTGGGCTCAACAGATAAGGCAGAGTCAAGTGGCGCGCATGTCCTGGAACAATAACAAGCAGTGGATTTATTGGTACTGGCGGCCCCGGTGTTTACAGACAGCACCCTCCTGCAGGCGCTGATACGAGCCTGGACATCAATGGGTTCGGTAAACAGGCTGACAGAATGGTGCTGTGGTCTGTGCTCACTGATGATGGAGCTCAGGGGGAGAACTGGCAGTTGGAGGTTTACGACACAATAAGTAGGGAGTAAGTGTTCAACATGTGTCGGTTGGAACACTTTCTCAATAGGTCCTTTCTCACAATGTTGCTCTCGTGACCCTCAAGAACTCCTTTCTTAAAAAGGAAATTGTCACTGACATGTGATTTCCTCACTGGTTAGTTAAAACAAACGGCATTTATTCAAAAGTAATACGAAAACAGAATGTCAATAACATAAACTAATATTGAATGGAAGTTAGAGCTGTTGCCATGAAGTAGTAACCGAGGCTTGGAGTCATTATTTGGGACATGCTGCCATCTTCTGGTCAGACAAGAACGACAACGTGGAGCCTATAGTATGCCACTGGAATAATTATAGGCTTTTACAGTGTTTATTATGATCTTTTCAACAATAAAAAAAGCTATTATAAATCATGCAGTTTGTTTTATCATATTATACTATATTCTAAATGAATCAGAAATCACAAAACATTAGAATGTAATTTTAAAATCATCATTACAGACTTATTGATTTTATTATCTTCTTAAAATGGCATTGCAAAATGAAAGCTAGGGTTGGTAATCTTTAGAAACAAGCAAGAGTGAGCTAGCTTTTGAAAGTACTTAATACTTTCATATTAACAGTGTGGGCTGAACGACTGCGTGGAATGTAAAGCGGGTCGCTCACAGTGTCAAACCCACAGAGGCGCGGTGTCTTGCTGGAAATAAATAGGGAACTTTGTATTGTGATATGTTAAAATGTGCTGCTGCCCCAAATCAAACTTTTCTATCTAATTTCAGACGTTATCCTCAAAGAAGAGGATTGATTGGTATTAAGAGTATGTACTGGGATTAGAAACACTGTTCAGATGAATCATGAATCAAAAGGAAACAGCAACAAGCGACAAAAGGAAAACACTTCAGAACCAAACTGCTGCCGTAAAAACAGTCCTCCTCGAGGCATATGAGACAAAGCGGCTCCGACAGAATGAACAATGTTCTTTTAAAAATGTTTCTGTCTTGTTTTCAGAGTTTCTCAGAGAGGACGGACGGTGAGGGTGAGGTCAGCCCCCCGCTGTGGGATGATGTAGCGCTCCTCCCTGAGCAGGCGCAGCAGCAGGTCCTGGGTGTCCCGGGGCCAGTGGTAGATCCTGGTGTTCTGGAGCCAGTTGGGGACATCTCTCTGCAAACACAGACGGACAGCACCGGGGGTCAGTGGGTAGAGCGCTACAAGCACGGCAAGGCGAGACACATAGGATGATATGTTGCTACGCTGATGGAATAAAACATTAAGTTGTGTCTACAATTTTATGTAATTATTCCAGTAATGCATATAGCAATATAAAAACGCAGCTTTCTCTTGATATTCTAATGCAAACCTAAACAACTTTCTCCTCGTCGCAGAGGACGACACAAAGTTTTTCACTTGGACAACAATGCTTAGCCTCCCTCACCTAATTTTACCCTTCCGCTCTCGTCCACTAAAATGACATCCGGTTTGCCGCCTACCTAATTCTATGTGTGCAGCGTGACTGGGACACTTGAATAGAACAGAGCCATTGATAATGTTATTATTAACACCTGTGTTTTTCCTACATTAAAAAGGCCCGTCTGCTGCTAGTAATTCTGTAAGCTATTCCTAGGCTTTAATGGAATCATTTTCCTACTGTGACTTGTCAAAACTGTGAAAAAGGCCCATAATCTCGTGTGGTCTGTATGTTTTCTTTTTTCGTGACTCGGGCGAGCCGACCCCTTCAGAGCGTTTGCCGTTCGTTGCTTGTTACTTGCCTTGGATGCGTTGGGAAACAGCACGGGTACCAGTCTGAAGTTCAGGCAGCCTTGTTGGATGTACTCATTTTGGATCTGTACCGACAGGAACACATGATTATCAGTGCTTATAGTTCTCCATAAGCTTAGCGGCCGGGTTAGCAGCGAGGAGTCAGCGGTTAATTACCGTATAAAACAGTCAATAAGCTTTTTTTTTTAAGCGTGAATCGCTTCACCCACGGGTGCTCCTTGAGCACACAGTCAGAAATACTCACAAAACATACTCGGCCGATCGGTCCAGCAGTGCGTGACATTAGCTGTGGACAGACGGACACAGAGATACACACACACACACACACACACACACTCACACAGACGCACAACGGAACACATAATCTCCTGGCGGAGCCTTTTTTTCTTTCTTAAATTGAATGCATTCTTTAAAAATACACAACAGGCTTTACAGAGAGTTGCAGTAAGCATCATTGAGCTGCCGGGCCAGGTTGCCTCAGCACCTGTGACACACTAACATTGTGGGGACAGTGATTGGAGCTGGCAAATAAAATGCTCTGTCACATGCCCTGTCTCTATTACCATGTGGGAGGAGGGCATTTAATGACACAAACCTGCCACCAGAGGATGATATTTCCCCGCAGTCCTCAGTTGCTGGCAGCTGAGCTCTCACCTGATTGTGAATGTACTTGGTGTGCAGCCCGTGCTCGTCGTCTCCGTCTCCCTCCACTTCCTCCTTGTACTTGGGGCTGATGACCACGATGATGAGCACCGATTTCTGTGAAACGACAGTTCACCGTCGGCCTTTGCAGAAGACTTACATTACAAATCGGATTCGGACTCGACGGTTAAGACTTACGTCGTTCAAATAGCTGTCCATCCACTTGTTGATGCCCATTCTTCGGATCGGGTTGTCAAAGATATCAATCTGCCAGCAGACATGCGTGTTAGTGTGAGTGTTTGTATGGAACATCACGGAGAGTCAAAGGTGACGAAGACATGACGCGACTTACCGCTGGTTTGAACCCCTGATCAGTCAGAAATTTGGTGAAAGGAAGGATTTCTTCTGCTGTGTCCACTGAATATGTGATGAAAACATTCCCTGTTGACAAAAAAGTCAGTGAACCATCTTTATCTATGTCACTACATTTCCTAAGAGGAAGAGCACAGGTGCATGCAGGGACACTGATGGGACTTACTATACTCCTCAGACAGGCTGATGGTCTTCCTGATCTCCCTCGTGTTCGGCCCTGGACCGGCCTGGAGGGAGCCGTACACGCCGACCTCGTGCATCACTTCTCTAGGAGGGCCCACACGCTGATTAGGTACAGATCCATAGTGGGGATTTGGACCATCTTTAAGTTGCAGCCTATCGTAGGGGGGATTCCTGTGGGAGGGAATAATCAGAAACAAGCCGAGATTTATGCATGACATCTGTGAAAAATGAATGCGTTGAAAATATCAGATGGTAATTACAAAACGGGACAAGAATCGTCCTCCTACTGTGACTGTTGGTAGCGGTGAGGCTTGTTGCATGGATCCGCTGGGTAGTCACGCTTATAGTGATAATTATTATTATTGTGACGTGGCGGATTTGCTGGAGTGCAGCACACGCACTGTCTGAGATGACTCTCCTGCGTTGGATTGGGGCCTGCAGAGAGATGAGGAGGAGAAGCAGACATTAAAAAAAATAAAAATAAAGTTTTCAATTCAGCAGTAATGAGGTCATGCAGACTCAACAGAAACAGGGTTGGGGAGGCCACTTTTAAAATAAAATCCATCACAGATGTAGTGATTACCGAATCTGTGCATGGCATGCGGTTGTATCATTTGTCCTACTTTTGTCATTCAATAATATTCAATATCTGTAAAATTAATTAATATAATATCCCCAAATGACCTACTACTGACAGTAGTTATTACATAAAGAGGTCATCCTCATGTCCCCAGGATCCTCATTGTAAGAAATCAGTGTGGACTATCACAGCAGTTCTAAAAGATAAAGATGTTTCAAATCTCAGTTTTACAAGAAAACTGTAAAATGAAAACATTTGAGGGTGGAAGTTTAAGGGAGTACAAAATCAGTCGGCAAAAAGCTGTACGGGGGTGTTTTCTACATGTTGACGAAAGGGAACATACATTGAACATGTGAACTAGGGGAGAAAAGCTTTGCTCTTTTTCATCATGCGATATAGCCTATGAAGTGAATACTGAGCTGGTGAACATGGGACGCTGGGAACATGATGACACCCATATATATGAAACTAATGGTGACAGTGTGACCCACCTATTGTTCAGCGAGGAAAACTTATGGATAGATAAATAATACAAGGCTTCGCTTTTACTAGAGGCTCTGCGAGGCTACATTAAGGCACAGGGGATTTGAGCTACTGTTAATGCTAATGTCAGCATGCTAACATGCTCGCAATGACAATGTAATGTCTTTGTTTAGAGTGCATATTAGCTTTTACTAATAACCACTGAACACAAAGTACAGCAGCGTAGGTAGTGATTACAGTTTATGGTGTGTGGACCATGAATGTAATGGTGGTCCACAGACATTTCATCGAGACATTGCCATCACTAAAACTAGCTAGCTAGCATGGCTAAACAGATATCCTCCCATGTCTTACGGCTTTGTTGGGTTAGTCAAAAGGTAGAAAAAAAAGATGTCTTCTAATATTGCAAAGAAATGAATGGCTAATATCTGAACTTACTCTGTTTAAGCGATATGTAACTTGAACAGAAGCAATATGAGCTATTGGTAAAATGCTAAAACGTAGTGTTAGCGTAGCATGAAAGTCAGTGAGTCAGTAAAAGAGCAATATCTATAGGAGGGGTATTTAGTCAGTTGCAATCTGCAGCCACACTGCTAGATGACATCAAATCCTAAACGTGTCTTTAAAATGACATGGACTACAGTGGGAACTCGTCAAAGGGAACGTAGCATGGAGTCAAAGATCGGGTCCTGGGAAAATGAGTCCCTGACAACATATAACCTCTTGAAAAATGCAGATAATTCTGTGTTTACTTTGTACAGGTTTTACCCATCTCTTATTTTTGCCTCCATAGCAACACAATGGAGGTGAATTAAATTAAATTTGTGGCATTTACAGCATTGAAAATGTAATGTAAAGAATTAGCAGCAACGTGTCTTGCCAAAATCAATATCATATTTACTGTGACTAATCCACAGACCTTAAAGATGACTTTTTACCAATGTGAACACCACCAGCAAAATTCCATTCACTTTCATTGTAATTGGGATGGAGGCAGACATCTCAGCGAGAGATATTTAAAAACCTAGACAAATAAAAAATAATATAATATTTTTTAATTCTTGCACGTCTAAAAACAAATACGACCCCATGTTGTGTCAAACATGTCAACACACCGACTCCAAAACTTTTTAGAACAGGTTCAATTTCCTGCATTTCTTTCCAAATTGTCAGAGTTGTTTGAGCACTCGTATTGAGAACGTCATCATCCGAAATGGCTTCTGATAAGCTGGTTCACTTCCTGGGGAATTTAAATGTAGATTGTGGCAGGTGATTGCAGAACTGTTTGAAATCTGGGACGGTCACAAAACAAAGGATGTACATAAGAATAGACAGTGCTCTAGGCCGGTGGTTCTCAACCAGCAGTTCCGGACCCCAAGTGGGTCGCGAGACAATTTCCTGAGGTCGCCAGTTGGTTGTGGAGAAAAAAAAAAAAAAATCAAAGAACAAATTAAAATCAACATTTTTCTGGATTTCCTGCAGCTCAGAGGTAGAAAAAAAGTTATGGATCAGTCGAGTTTGGGACTCGCACCATCTATTGCATCCATGTAATTAATTCAGTTTTGTCTCATATCCCAAATTGTCGCAACAAATCAAATAATAAAACGCATCAAACCCAGTGCGCAAGGTTTAGGTGCGTAACAGGCTTTATGGGGTTACGGATTAAAAAAAACATGGACAATAAGGTGTGTCAATAATAATACAACACTGACCATTCATACGTGCTGCTGGGTATTGTGATGGGCCATAGCGGGTGTAGTTAACTTCAGTCTGGAGAGAGAAAGGGGCCTCCAAGGGTTCTCTCTCCGACACAGAGTGACCCTGGGGCCAGTCTGAAGGGCCAGCAAAGCCTCTACTGGAGTTACCCATGGGATCCCATTCATACAGCGGCGCCTGCTCTCTGAGACCACAAAGCCAAACATCTGCAGGTTGGAGGCCGTTCATCTGTCCCGGACGTTTAGGGGTGATGATATAAGGTTGGGGGGAAACGTGCCGGCCCTCAGGGAGTCTCCACTGGCCGACGTTGTGTGCTGCTTGTCCTAAGCCAGATTCTTGCAGGCTGGTCCCTGTAGGTCCACTACACTGTTTGCAAGCGGGAGGCCAGGCCAAGTCCAGACTGGAGGATGTCATGCTCTCATCCGTCTCAACAGGAACCCTCTGATGAGGGCACGGTACTGAGAAAAAGAGCCAACAGAAAGAACTGATTCACTCGGAAAGACATTGTGATCGGTTAGACAGATTTATGACCGCAGCGAGTCTGATGGTGTATTTTCTTACCTTTAAAAGAGTCCATTTTGACACTGAGGAAACAGTGTCTGTTGCCTCTGGTGAAGTGAAAATGAAAAAAGTAAAGGAATTCAACAGAGCACGATGACTTAAAGAGACAGTCACCTACACGTTCACAACTAGAGGACGAGTGTAGTTTCAACTGAGAGATTAAAAGTCCACTTTTAAAGTCGCTACCAAGAAGTAAAAACAATGATCACGATTGAAAATGCACATCTTACAGAGTAAATATGGGATAGAAAAGTGTTACAATGAACATGATCAAGTATAAACAGTTCTCAGAAGTAGTATTACACAATCCTGTTTCTTGCCCACTGAATAGGCGTGACACACTACATGTACCTGTAGGTACACATCAACACGATCGCTGCAAACTAGTACAAAGGTCAAAATCACGGATCTAATCACGTCTCCTTGACAAAAAAACTGAAACGTTTTCAGCGAGTTTTCCATAGACATTTACAAATAGAGAATAAAGCAAAACACTACAGTCCCACACCTACCTTCTCTTAGGTCTGCTTATCCCTGAGGCACAGCACAAACCTGTTCTGAGGGAAACAGGAAATATTCCCACTATGCAAAGCAGAGAGACCTCGTGACCCATTTATGCAAATAATGCCGGGCATAAAGACTGCAACTGGCCTGGTTGTTTCTTCAGCAAGGTAGACTTTCTGTACCCTGACAAGGCTCAACTGTAACTGTGAGAGGTGGCAGATCGGATTTACATCCAGTCCATATAAAAGAGAACATGTAAATGTTCAAGCAACACATTAACAAATCTGTCAAAGTGCACAATTGACTTGACATGTACATGAATTGCACTGCAGCGCTGCTCATATGTATACACAATTTCATTTGGAACAAATCATTACGGTCCAGTTGCTTTCTACACCTGGATTTCGTATATTTCACCTGTAGTATGATCGACAAGACGGCCAGGCTAGCAGCTCTGGGAGGTTGTAGTTAGCATTACATGCTAACGTCATAGTGCTAACACACTCACGATGACAAATGCTAACATGCAGATGTTTAGCAGAAAATAACGTTTACCATTTTCCCCCAATGTTAGCATGCTAACATATGCTAATCGACACTAAACACAAAGCAAAGCAGAGGGCTGTCATTAGTTCAGCGGTTATTTCATCACAAACCAACGTACAAAGTACTTGATTCATTCAAATGTTCACCCGATGCTGGCACTAGAGGACGAGTTAAAGGGATTAAGTCATGAAGATATATCATCTGGGAACCATGAATGCCTGCATCAAAAATGAGTGCCAATCCATGTATTTCACTGTATAAGTGAAAACGTTGGTGTTGGACACCGTGTCACGTGACTGGACATCAGCTGGACCACCAGAGTGATCAGCATTCATCCTCTGGAGTCCATGAACGTCTGGACAAAATTTCATGGAAACACATCGAAAAGCTTTTGAGATATTTCAGTCTGGACTAAAAGAATGACCTACCTTGCCATCCCAATGGCTATCTAGTTGGCTAAAAACAAAAATAAAAAGGTGCTAAATTCCAAAATCAGAGCATATCTGTGATTGTGGGATTACCTCCACACTGCCCTCAACATGGTGACGGTGGCTAGTAGCTAACAATGCTAACAGTACGAACAGTGCAAACAACAGAAACATTGGTGACAGAGTATAAACAGTGTTTATCTGGGGGGAATTTATCTTATCTAAGATTCTCTAAGATTAGTTTGTCAAACTAAAATTTCCATGGTCAATGATGAACATTTATGCTTAAAGGTAAAAGTCAGATCTTTGTCCATTCTTCCAGATCCTTTCTACTTTGTCAGTTTGAGATTGGTTAGCACCACAGTCGCAGGGTCACTGGGTGGCGAGGCCTTATGACCTACCACTGAGAAGACTTTCATGGTGGTGTGGGTGAGTACTGAGCCCAGCTCGAAGGCCTTCGCCTTGCATGTCGCCACCTGGACGAGCTCCCGCCGGAAGCGGCGGCTGACCATGCAGTAGAGTAGGAAGTTGGTGGTGGAGTTGAGGTTCTGCAGCATGTTGGCCAAGTCTCCGGCCACATTGATGGGGATGCTGTAGTCGTTCCTGTCGAAGTTCTCGTCGTTGTACTTGGTCCTGAGGATGCAATACGTGACAAAGCGGGGCAGGCTGAGGACGACGAAGGCCACGGAGACGGTGCCCAGCACCAGGATGGTCCTCCTCAGCATGCCCCTGGTGTTCCTCCCGTGCATGACGCGACGCTCTTCCTTGGTGAACAGGTTTGTGGCGCGGCACAGATGGTGCCCGATGAGGTAGTTGAAGTTGATGACCAACACGATGGGGATTCCCCCCGAGAAGAAGGTAGTTATCCACACAATAACTGTAGTGTACACCTTATCGCGGTAGTGACACCTGGGCTGCGTCATATTCTCCCCGTGCACGGTGAAGTTGACCGGTGTGACGGTGTTGATCCAGCCCAACGGCACAGAGACGAGATGCGACACCAGGACGATAGCAACACAGGTCAGTTTAGTGACCCGGGCCTGGGAGAAGTGCTGCTTGGCCGCCGTGCTGCGAAGAACGAGGTAGCGCTCGATGGTGAACACCACCACGATCCAGGAGGAGCTGTAGAGCGAGCCATACTGCAGGAACCCCAGGATGCCACACCAGGGATGTGAGTGCCAGAAGGGCTGCAGTAGCCAGAAGGTGAGGGTCAGGTCAACGAGGATCACCCACACCAGGTAGAAGGTGTCCATGATGGCCAGACAGCTCAGGTAAATGATGGCTGTTTTGGACATCCCGCATTTACGGAAGCAGATCATGTAGAATGTGAAGAGGTTGGCTGGAAGACAGGAACACAGACGCTCAGATGGATACATTTGCCCGCCTGGTGGTACTTTATAAATTCATTCATTGATTGTGGCCATTTAGGGGCAGCAGCAAAATAATTTGAAAGCTGTCCTCATTCCCAGGGTTCCTTTGTCATGCCCCTTGGCATCTGATACCGATGCACAAGGCACACTTTAGCATCTGTATGAGATGCACCGGGCTTTCAAGTAACTACACTCAAGTACTACTCCGGGAGAGTGATGACATACTATAAATACCAAAAATAACCCCACACTGACACCAGGAGGTCGGTGGTTGACACCAGTGTTCCTGTTCCAAAGTGTAGTTGAGCTATTTTGAAGTTACGTTGTTTTCTGTACTTAAGTTGTTTACGTTTTACGTTCTTATTTTAAGCCCTTAACCATAATGTTTAGTCCTTGACCTAGCTAAGTGGTTTTGTTTGCTAGGTTAGTAACTTAGCCGCATAGCTAACAAATAAGCTAAAAGATGCTAAAACAGAATGAAACATACTAAGTGTAACTAAGAGAGTGTTGGTTTCTGGAAGTGTATTTTTAATAAAAAAATGGTGATTGACCAGGATGCTTTGTGGGTCATAGTGAGTAAGGGAAGGAGGCATTTCCGATTATTGCCCACAGGAAAAATTGAGCAAAAGAGGATAGATTTAACAACAAAAATGTCATTAATAACCTATAAAGTTATGACTGTCCTGATTAAAACGATGCAAGCGTTGTCCAGGCAAAGACCAAACAAGACGGGGGAGAAGACACAAACCTGGAATACCCATGAGGCAAAGCAACGGGTAGTAGATCTTCTGGACGGTGACGAAGAAGGTGACGCCGGCTCCCGCCATAGTTCATTCACAGCCAGGCAATAGCACACATGCTAATACCTGCAATAAAGCCATTAGAGAGGTGGAGGAGAAGAGGAGTCACGGTAGACAAACACTGCTGAGATTAGAGATTATTTACGCTTTAAAGCACCAGCGTTTTAGAGCTTTTATTACTTTGAACTACTTACAACATATTTAGGTGAAAGTGGAATGATTTTAAATGTCAGTTTTATGATTGCAATCATCACAGAAATGACTCAAATGTACAATGTGAAGTCGGGGATAAAAAGAAACCGACTAAGACACATTAACGACATGTATTAATTCAGCTTTGGATATGGATCCAAGCTTACTGAGCTTTGCTTTTGGTAGTAAATCAGATGCCATTATACACACACCTCTTTAGCTCATTTGTTTGCACACCTCATTTTTTGTTGTGGTTCAACTAGTAAAAAGAACTTGAGTCGGCTCGCTGGAGAGAAGGAAGCAGTGGAGGGTTCTGTACAAAGTGTTTTTTCTTTTTTCAATCTAACTACCTGAAAAATGACACTAATCCACCCTTGATCACACACAGATCCCTATAGCTCTCTGTCTAATGCTTGTTTTATTAAGGCGTACTTAACATTAATAACCTTTTCTGAAATGAAGGAAAGCTAAAAAAAAAAAAAAAGAAGTGAAATCTGGACCGATAGGTCAGAAGTATAAAATGAGACATACCTGGTGTCTGTAGATCCTCCGTGCTGTGTTCTATATTTGCTCTGAAGTTGTCACACAGAAGGGACTTCATCCACAGAGGATCATACCAGCTGAGTTATGTCTCCTCAAGGACAAGACCATCACGGATATGAGGGGTGGGTGAGACGGCTCCAGCTGCTGCCGCTATAAAGCTTCAGGAGGAGGGAGTCACACCGCCTGACCGACAGCTGGTGTTCAGATACTCAATGATGCAAACGAAATAAACTACGAAATAGCACAAAACGAAACAAAATCAACACACGTCGTTTGATCTGTTCTGGATGTTCTATACTCCTGTAAAGTTAAAGCAGTCATTTGTGTTGCACAGGTCAAACTCATCAGTCTTACGGCGCTTCCAGCCAGCAAGCCGTCACCTTATTGATCCGAGAACCGATCCTCTCCTAAGGACACAGGTCTGAGTGTATTTTTCCACTGGATAGCTGCAACTAAATTCAAAGTTACATGAATGAAAGAAAGATTTCTAAAAGGAATTCAAATAAAAAAACGCTGAAAGGTTTGTGTTACAAAAAGGGGCAAATGGTCCATAAAAAAAAGTGTTTTAATTGACAAATGCAAATCTTCCGGCTGTTGGGAAACAATGACGCTGCACAATACTGTCCTGCATGGAGAACAGTGTTGGCGATGTGCCCCTGAACCCCTAAGGGCCCCAAAAAGTCCCAGGTTCACTGCATGTCAGTCAGTCTTGGTATGTTTTTGAAAGTGCCAACTCATCAGGGAATATGCGCCACTAACGTACAGTATGAACTAAGGGGAGTCCGGCATTATTAATGTCATATTTAGGTTGCAAAATATATGGACTACAAATGTACTTTGATACACTAATCATCGTTTGTACTAAAGTAAAGACCTGTGATTTGATTGTGAGACAGGAAGTGCATTAATAAATAGAGCTGGAATTCCCCTTTATAAAGTCTTAACTCGCTTCAGATAGCATGCTAGATTTCACAGCACACACACACACACACACACGGAAAAGGAAGTGTCTTGGAAAGAGTGTAAAATGTTTATTGTTCTTTTCTGAATTCCAAACGCCAAGTCACTGAATTAATGAAACAACTTATGTTAAAAAATGCAAATGAAAAGCAATAAGGAAGGGAAGTTAGCGACACTTAAAAACAATTAGCTGTACGACTACAAACATGTTTCCATTGGCCACGAAACCGTCTGCATTAAGACCAGATCAGGGCCGCATTCCACTAGTTTTTCAAATTCAGCTGGTTTCTTTGCAAAATTCAACCCTTAATAATCCTCCACATCTAACCCAGAACATGAATTGGCCCCGAAGCTTCCGCTGAACGTACAGTTGTGACTTCTTAAGGGGTCACTTAAAGAGGTTAAATAAAAACATACTCTGTAAAAAACAAAAGACTCAAATACTGATGGACGACAACCTTGTCAGTAAAAGATAAAAAGAAGAAGGAAGTGAGCTGGTCCAGGATCGGCTGCAGGTTGGCGCGCGACGGACTGACCGCTCAAATAAGACATACATACTCTCTTCTTAAATTAACTTTCTCTCTTCCAGTTCAACAAAAAACACCTTTTCTCAAAACTATAAGCGAGGGAGGGATATGTTCAAAATCCTTACACGCTCGGCTGTAATTTACAAAAACACGTGACACATATCATTTGTAAAAAGAGCCGTGAGCCATAGAGCAGCAGCCTGACGACTTAGAGAGAGCTCTGTGTGTGAGTGTGTGTGTGTGTGTGTGTGTGGGTGTGGGGGTGTGGGTGTGTCGAGCGTCATGCTCGTCTCAAGTTGCAAGAATACTACTTACCGAAAAGTCAAGAATAAAGCAATAATCTGGGGTAGATCTTTTTTTTTCTTTTCTTTTTACACATTATGGAAAATTAGAAAAAAATATATATGAGGCTTCCGATCCGATCTCTAGAAAATAATACAGGAGCTACGGTATAATACACGTACAGGTTAACTGTGTCTGCTTCTGAAATGGTTCTCTTTGTTTGCCTTCATCATTTTTATCATTATTATTTTTGTGCAGGAGAAAATAAAAATCTTAAAGCAAACAAACTGAAACGAGCCGTTCTTATTTACACTGAATACATTGCATTATCACGATCGCGGTTGACTCCGTCTGTCATACACCACCTCCTCAACCTCCCCACTTATGGCATTCGCTGAGTTCAGACACTGGAGGGCGTGTCAGAGACCGAGGGGGGGGGGTGTTTTAAGGATTTTGGAGCTTGAGGAGGCTGTACAGATCCTTAAAATTAAAAAAAGGCCCGGCTGGGAAGGCTCCAGAGTTTTGTAACAGCGCCGATTCGGCCAGTCCAGCCCCCAGCCCAGCGGGGGGTCTAGAGGTTGTCCCCGGGCTGGTACTGAGGCTCGGTGGCCGTGAAGTAGTCCTCCAGGAAGGCTTGCAGGTACTCGAAGGTGGGCCGCTCCTCGGCGTCCTTCTTCCAGCACTGCAGCATCAGCTCGTGCAGCGAGATGGGGCAGTCCTGGGGGCACGGCATCCTGTAGCCCCGCTCCACCTGCTCCAGCACCTCGCGGTTGTTCATGCCTGGAGGTGAACACACACACACGCACGGGGTGATGGAGGTGCTGACCCCTTAAAACAGATCGACGCGAGAGCTCCGCGGAAACCCGGCTGCTTGCGTCTGGGCCTCGGTGACCTTTGGCGCTAATATTTTCCTTAAGGGTTAGTTTGTTGTTTTTTTAAGTGGGGCTGTTTGATTGTACTCATCAATGGTCAGTGGATGGGGGTCTGCACCGGGGAGGGAGCAGCAGCATGCTAACACATCTGTTAGCATGCTGCTGCTCCCTCCAGCTCATTGCGTGCTAACCTTCCTCGGCCCACCAGCCCACATCTGGACAAACATGCGTTTCCCTCCCTGTGTAGAGCTGCACTCCGAGTACACTCGCCCCCCCCTCCCCCGTTTCTGTCTGAAAGTCAGTTGTCCCACAGGCGAGCAGCGGTAATTAAGAGTTGCCTCACATTCTGGCAGAGAGAGGAAGGTTACTCAAGCATTACAAGAACCTTTTACTTTGATAAACAGCATGAGGGGCCTGTTGCTATGGGGGGGGGGGGGTAGCAGTGTTTGTTTTGGTAACGACTCCCGGCTACATGCAGGAGAGGTTTGTTCTTATCAGGCCGCTTTATCGACGCGTCCCAAGTGGTCTCAAGGCGAAAGCTACGACCGAGCCTCTGCTCTGTTTAACTCCCCCCCACCACTCCTCCACTCACCTGGGTAAGGCACCCGACCCTTGGTGACCAGCTCCGTCAGCAAGATGCCGAACGACCACACGTCAGACTTGATGGTGAACTTCCCGTACAGCGCAGCCTCCGGGGCCGTCCACTTGATGGGGAACTTTGCGCCTGCAGGAGAGCAGAGATGAGAGAAGCATCGGTGAAGAGGGAGTGAAGTCACGTGATTTATGAGACTCTCCCTTTATAGTTCAATAAAGTTTCACAACATAAACAAACCAAATGATCCGCGAATTTGAGGAGAGCCACTCTGATAGCAAAAATGATCGAGGTCATGTCCGTATGTCGTTTTTTCAGCAGCTGGACTTGGTCTTAATCTCCTGAGGTTTTACCTTTCATCTGAACTTGTTGACATAAACATGAAACAGTTGTCACATGTGAGCATTAACAATACATTCTGGTGTATTGTGGGTATTATTACCTCTTCAGTTCTATCTGACCCACTGCTGGGTCACAGATATACATGCGATCGTCTAAACTTTGAAGCTGCTCGATGTTAATTAAGAACACTGCTGTCACGTTGGGTCGTGTTGGGCTGAATGACAACTTTCAGCATCTGCCAGCTATAAAAAAGGTTTGACTTTTCAAAGAAAACATTTGCGCGGCAAAATGATTTCATATGTCGAAGGGAGAAGAAAAATCCTCAAAAATGACGGCAGCGTTTTTATGAGCGCAGACAAACTGCATCATCAGGAACGGCTGTTATGACCTCAACCTCACCAGCATTCACGGTGTACTGGGTGATGACTAACGCTGAAGGTGGGTCGGTAACTTTGGAGAAACGAAACAATAGTACGCTAGATTGTTAAAATGATGCAGCCAAGAAACAGAACTCAGTGACTGGACATCATGCATCATCATTCACCTTGCCGAGCCGTGTATTCGTTGTCCTCGATGAGCCTGGCCAGGCCGAAGTCGGCGATCTTGCACACCTGGTTCTCCCCCACCAGGATGTTGGCGGAGCGCAGGTCTCTGTGGATGTAGTTCATCCTCTCGATGTAGGCCATGCCCGCCGCCACCTGGATGGAGCACATAGAGCTGAGGACGCCAGCCTAGGACCGTTTCTTGCTGAAGGCTGCGAGTGTGCTTTTGCCTCACGTGGCGAGAAAAGCACTACTTTGTGTGACTTTTAAGTGCATTAAGAAAATATGGATACATGTCGGTTGGGAGAGGAAACATGTCGATCCAAAAAAAGATCTGTAGGCAAGTGATTGTTGAGCTAAAACAGGTTGAGGAATAGAAACCTCCTGTCTGCCCTTGGGCTTTAGAAATAGTTGATGGTAGTTGTAGCTCATACAGATCTTTTCCATTCAACATGCAGGCCTAATAAATCCCTCTCTGTGGTTTCAAGGAAGTTTAATTCCTATTACAGTAGATTTATAACCTGCCGGAAATGTTGGTCAAAATAGGACGCTCTGGTATGGCCTGAATATATCACGTTAAGTAGAACTGTGTGTTTAAAATGAAAAGCCTTCCAGACGAGTTCAGTATAACGTCCACTGAGCTGCTGGAAGGCTGTGTTCTCCTTTCATGTATTTTTATGCATGTTAAAAAAGCTGCATGAGAACAGCTACATTTCATTAACACTTAAATTGCGCAATTACGTTTTATAGTCATTTGGTGGTTTTTGCCTTTTGTCAAAAAAAAAAAAAAGAGTTGAGGCACTAAATTGGACATTGAAACGCTTTTGCCAAATGATTTGTGAAGTCGCAAACATTTAGTTCAATATCTCCAAACCAGTTGATTAAAATGCACCAAATTCTAATTTCAGTTTTTTTTGCTGTGGGTAGATCTGAAACAAATAGCAGACTAATCAATTAGTTTGATTCACAGACAATTAATTGGCAGTTATTTTGGGAGGATTTGACATTTTGACTTGCCATATATTATATGAAATATCTTGAACATTTTGGCTTTGGACAGTTAGAATTGCACAAGAATTATAGATACGTCTACTTGGGTTTTAGGAAATTCGAAGGGACATTTTCAATGTTTTTTTAACATCACGGACAAATCACACAATAGAGAAAATAAACGGCAAATGAATGTCACTAATGAAGATAATCGTTTGTTGCAGCACTACTCAGTCTTAATTTATCAAGGAAGTGTTGAGTTTACTGGACCAAATAATAAAACAGGGAAGCATCTAACGGAATGTAATAAAATACACAGCTGGTCTCTAAAAGAAGCCTGTTTCAAATAAAGGCCTGCTCTTCTGACCTGAGTCATGTTTCCAAAGGTTCTACATTTTATTTTCTCTTGTTTTCAGTAAACAAGTGATGAGAAACAAGTCTACTATTCCGGTTATTGAAACCAGTTTTGTTGTTCTTTGATCAAGGTTTACCTGCGCTGCTATGTCCACCAGGTTAGGCAGCTTCAACCCTCGTCCTTCTCCGTCCTTTAAGAATTCCAGCAGGCTTCCTACAGCAGACGTAAACACACGTCTGATGTCAGTCCACACACAGACACTGAAGAGACAAACTGTACGTCTTAGATCCAGCAGCCAATCAGTGGCGCCCCATGTGCCCCCGACCCTCTAAATGTTTTGGAGACGTGAAGCTTGTAATTTGTCCGTTCACTTCCACTTCATACCATCAACAACAATAAGTTAAAGTTCAAGGGTAAATACAGAATTGGGGGATCACCGCAAATACTTTGACATTCATCAAATTTCACACTGGGTCTGCTTTTTGAACAACACATTCCCTTCTCCAACTCAGCGGGCTGACCCAGATGTGAGAGCCTCTGCATGCGACGGACACAGCGATGCACATCAAAGTTTCCATTCTTGTGTTCTCTGGTTTTTAATGTGCGTCCGCAGCTCTTTCTTGTGGGCTTTCTAAATTGCAGTGTTTTTTTATTTTGGAGGACTGTTTCTAAGGCCTTAATCATCTTCAGACTCTGAAACAAAGTTTACCAGACACATCATTCTGACTGGAGTGAAACAAAAACACTCTGGTCTTAACAAAAGAAAGTGCAATATGCTTAAATACATACAAGAACAAAACCCAGTACATATATATATATAATGGTGCTTTATATTTAAACCATTTTGTACATTTTACTGGCCGATTGTATCATTTATTTTGGCTTTTGTAGCAAATCAGGTCAAACAATTCAAGGAGTTGAGACAAATCCTATTCATTTTTATGCTCCACAAGCAGTAGTGCTGTCCATTGATAGGTCAGTCCATCTACAAACACCACATTAATGAGCACATTCATGGTCTTCAGAGGATGATTTCAAATGTTTTCGGAGACCCCCAACTATTGTTCTTGTTTCAACATCAGGTAAATATTTCCACTGACACAAACATTAACATCTATTGTGTAGATTGTAATTGCTGAATTTACTAAGCGTATTCATGCTCCCAAGAGGATGAACCCTTTCCATTTTCAACATTTCATGAGCTTTACCTTTTCTTTTTTACCTCTTCCTCTCTGCCTGTATCCATGTGTGTCATGTACTGTCAGTGGATGCATAACGCCCGTAGGCAAATATAGGAAGAGACAGATTGTATCCACAGTGTTGCATTATCCTGAAGAGCTATATACATATAGCAAAAGCATAGCTTCAGGTCCCAAGTCAGATTCAGGTCTCAAATTTAGCTGTACCAGTTGGGACCAATCAAGTTGGGGTCTTAAAGGTGCAGGTACAGGTTCAGGTCTCAGCTCGAGACTCTTTTGTAAGATTAGGTGCAACCTCACAGGGCTGCTAGTGGGGCCTTACAAATTGGGTCTTATTTTAATTTTACAGTTCAATATGATTTGCCACGGTTCTGTTATTGGGACTGAATGCTCTAACAAAGAACTGTATTTGTGTTGTGTGTGTGTATACATGCTTATGTTCGTGTTCATCTACCTTGGCCCATGTACTCTGTGACTATGTAAATTGGCTCCTCGGACACCACGGCGTAGAGCTGCACCAGCTTGTCGTGGCGGAGTTTCTTCATGATCTGCGCCTCCTCCAGGAAGGACTCGGGCGACATGGTGCCCGGCTTCAGAGTCTTCACTGCCACCTTGGTGGTGCCGTTCCACGTTCCTGGCACACGCGCACACAAGCTGGCGTCAGCACAGGGGCAACATCGATTCATATTCAAATCACATCACGTCAAAGTCAGACATGCCAACCCTGCCGTCTAACCTGAAGGGAGGATCGCCGGCCGAGGGGTCGAGTCTTGCTTGGAAATGACAATGTGGTAAACATGCAGCACAGAATGAGATCAGGAGACCGTATGACAACCAGCTCGTCTGTAATTCTCATGCACGGAGGTTGTGCTGGAGGATAATTAAATGGGTACGAGATTTAGACTGGACATGGACTTGAAATGGCTTTTAAAAGCCGGGAGAGGGATCCAGCGGGGCTTTGAGAGCCACAATACGCCAACACGGGAGCAGATAATCCTTTGTAGGATGATTAACAAAAGGCAAGCCTGTAAGCTCCTTGCTGGTTGCATGCCATGTTACTGCAACACAGCATGGCAATGCCACCAATGTGCTCCACCTCTGTGTCAGAGCGAGCATAATAAGATACACGGATCACTGTAATAAAATAAATAAACTGGTACTCCGTTCATCTCATTCTGTGACAGTAATGGGTGAAGGAATATTAGTAGTGACCCAAAGGGAGCGCAGAGCCCGTCATCTAACATGTGGTGTACTGTACATGTGTTTGGGGGTCGTGGGCTTCTTTAGTGGTGCAGCTGTGTCGACGGTGACGGTCACCTGCTGGTAATAGGATCCCAGAGGCTGGGAGTCATCTGGGAGAAGCCCGATGCTCAGTATCTGTCCAGCTGGAATATGATAAGAATGCGCACCCTCATGTTCTGCAGTATGGAAGCCCAAAATGGCCAAAATTAAACATTAGGAAATGATATGAAAAAATTGAGTTAAGTAAATATACTGTGTGTGTGTGTGTGTGTGTGTGTGTGTGTATATATATATATATAAATAAATAAATAAATAAATGAGAAAATAAATAGTGACATTCAATAAATTATTCAAACTTTTCCAGTCAAATACCATTATTGTGACGATAAACAGAATAAATACAACTACAAAATACATAATGCTCCTTGACAGACCAGAGACAATGTTATGTATTTGACTGACGGGAGCCCTGGGACATAATGTCGACAAACGAATGATGGTAACTTCATTTACAAGCTGATGTCAGTTTTATTAGCAGTAGTGTTGAAGAATAAGGGCCCCGCCATTTAGCGGGTAGGTATAAGCTGTTTCCAAGTGCTGCAGCTAACTAGCTACTTAGCCATGTTACAACCAACCGGCTGATGCTGTAAATAAACTCAGTTTATAGTCTTTTAGCTCGACTAGGCTGCACATGCTACCTAGTTAGCTAAAAGTTTGACATGGCATCAAAGTTAAGAGCAAATGTTAACGACAGCAGCTAGCCGGCTAATTGCTTTGGTTACTTCATGTTTCCATTGTTAACATGTTTTTTGTGAAAATCGACCATTTTGGAGTTCCATACTGCACTCATTTAATTACTGGAAATAAAAACAAAGTCGAAATTTGTATTTATAATTAAGAACAGATTTTCTAAACGTTATTTCATGGATTTTGTTTTGCAAAACAAGTCCTGCAGGAATGCTGGAAAGGGATAAGATAGCAGTTGCTTTCATCTACAATTAGCTAACGAATTTTCTAATTATTTCTTGGCGCATCTTAGAATGCATGTAAAAGGATAAATACAAATCTTTACATGTATTTCCAGGGTGGCCCAAGGTGAACATTTAAAAAAAGGGTACTTTTTGGGGGGGCGGGGTGGGAGTTTCCTTACCGTAAAACACATCAGCAAAACATCCCGTCCCCAGCTTTACTTCCAAGTCAAGTGTGTCTCTGCTGATCTCCCAGGCATCATGATTCAAGCCCACAGTGTCAGGGATGTAGTTCACACACACGGCCGTTAAATTAAAGCACAAACCATCCGCACTCTCTACATGGGGAGGGAAGGCAAGGCACACAGGGTTAACTACTGGGGAGAGGAACATGCATTGAGGGACATGGAAGGGAGCCATCTCCAGACCGTGAGAGCAGAGTCTCCTGACACATTGGATCTTTCTTACAGATGATTTTGGAAGGGAGGGGTCAAAAAACCCCAAAGCATTTCCCTGGCAAAAGCCCCAAACTGAGAATTAGCGTAATTTCCTGCCCTATTTTCTCATTTCATCCCCTCCCTTCCCGGGGCCAGATTATTCGCTTGATGTTTTGGAGTCAGTCTGGTGTCTCTGCTGGCTCAGGCTCGGCCCCTTCCATGCGGCCCTCCTCTTCTGGAGGCGACTGGATCCGTACCCATCCAGACCTCCCCAAACTGCCCGTTCCCCAGACGCTTGATGAGCTGCAGCGACTCCCGCGGGATCTCCCACACGTCTTTGGTTTTAACGGACAGGTCGGCGAGACGTGGCATCCCTTTGTGGCAGGGAACCACCAAGCGACAGCAGAGCCCGGCGGCTCGGTCTGCACGCGCCCCGCATGGCGATGCACAAATAAAAGCATAGACAGAGACGTGGAGAGCGTTAGCAGAGCGTCCATCAGGAGAGCGGGGAAATCCTCAAAGCAACACAAGAAACTAGACACAAGGAGGATGAAGAGCCAACTGGAGACCAAGCTGCTTTCAGGTCAGGCCATCCAGGAGAGATCAGTCTAATCTGGTCTCCATGATCATTAGTGATGTCATCTGGGTTATTTCAATGATGTCATGTTTTGTTTTTTTGGCTTGGAATCTACAAATCTCCAAAGGAAAGCCTGCGTTAAAAAACGGGGGTATTTATCAGACAGGGAAGCACTATTGAGTTGCATTATGGGAAGTTTAGGATCCAGTACTTAGTTGTTTAATTTAAAAAGAAGAGGAATTCAGTGCCAGATGTGTAAGCTTCCTCACCAGTAACTCATACTACTGCTAAAGCAGCAAGTCATAGGAAAAGCAAGGCTCCGTGATATGGCTCACTTTGGCTAATCGCATCTACGACTCGCATACACTTTGCGATAATGACCGTACTTTGCGCAGAGAGATAGCTCCGGCACGTCGGTCACCCATCTGGGAAATGTACGCCACCCAGTTGTGGTTAAATACGGGGACGTCATGCTCCACGAGAAGCATTAAGCACCGCGCTTGTTTAGGCAACCGAGTGGCGCTCCAGCTGCTCCCATTTCGACCCCTCCGCGGCCGCGATGGTTGTCCCTTTAGCCGATGACACCGTGTTCTCTGTGTCACGAAATCAAACAACTTTTACTCTGTTTGCCCGTGATTGATTAGGACAGTGGATTACAGGCAGAGTTTCCGTTGGTACCTCCATCTCGTGAGACCCCCCCACCCTCCCCCCGCTGCCAGCGATAAGGCCCCAGGCTGTTTGCACGAGGCAGTAAATACGAGATAAAGGCCCGCGTCTCCCCCCCTGCAACTTGACCATCAAAGCCCATCTGGGCCGCCCGCCTGCTGCCTCAGCGGCTCCACTCAAGACGTCAATACAGCTCGATGTTCGCCCTGCTGGCTGCCATAAAAGCGTGTGCAGCCACACACCACGCATCACAACAGGCTTTCCTAGAAATACATGGAAGCTTCAAATGATCCGAGTCAATACATTCCATTCATTACCCCCCCGACGAAATGTTATTTTTATTTTAAAGAATCTGTCAGCGAGGATGCGGTTATTCAACTTGCTAAACCAGATTTGGTCTGACGGTCCATTTTGGTTTCCTTTCCGTTCTAACTTTGGTGTCGCCGAGAGGTAGTTTACCAACAGCCACTGATCCAACCTGGGGACAAAGACTTACTGGACATAGACTGGACCAGTTCTCATCAGGACCAAGACTTACTAAGTCAACATTGGCAAAGATGAAACGTAAACATTTTGACGTGCAATTGCTATCTCAAAAATTTGACTTAGTATCTCCTAAACTAGACTTAGTAAGTCATTATTATAAGATAATACGTCAACATTTTTGACTCAATTGTTACTTCTTTAAATTTGACTTACCATGAGCATTTTGTATTTTTTATCATGTCTACTTTTTCATCTATTTGACTTAAGCAAGGCTGCTCTATTGCCCATGAATTCAGGATGAATGGGCTATTTGTTCTTTTCCAATGTTACATAATCTCGATTCTCAAGGCCTTTCTCGTCCCTTCAATCGCATCTGACGAATAGCTACAGTACATCCTGCCAGATATGCTCTTTAGCTCTTTGAAGACATGACAACAGAGGAAAGCAGAAAGCAATTAAAGCAAACGTCCTGAAAAGAGTCAAGGTTCTTTGCGAAAGACGCGTCGTCGGCTCCGTACGTCATCTGGGATGGTGATGAATAAATGGTGACGTAGACGGGGCAGTTATTGCGCAATGACACAAACACACAGAAAAAAACAAACATGGTGTTGATTTTAGGGCTTAAACGTCGATACGTCGATGTGCCAACCAAAAAATAACCGTTTCTCAGTGAGAGGGACGCAGAGGATGAGAGCGGTGAAACGGAACACATGAACGCGTCATCGTTACGCCCTAGACGTAGAGTAAGAGAGGCAAACGAGAACAAAGTGAATAAAGAAGGAAAAACTGACAACAAGTACAATAATCACCGTCTCATCCTGTAAATCAGATTATCTAACATGTGCGTTTGCGGCACAGATGCAGCAGGTCATCTACTGACAGCACAAGCTCAACGCACACATCTGGATGACGTGATGCTAACCGAGTCTCCCTTTGCTCAAGCAGAGCGCTAAATAAGTGGCTTTTCGCGAATCTACCTAAATAAATAAAGACGCGAATGGAAAACAAATGTTCACGTGTAGTAGGTTTCCATTTCTTTCTACTTGCACCCCGTGGTAAGTGCCACCTTTGATTCCTCCATGTTAAAAAATATGCTGGCAGACCAGATGCAATTACAGTGTAACAGTGTCTGCTTAATGCATTCTGGATCAATTCAAGGAAATGGACACTGGGCAGAGGAGAAGACTTTGACGTTGCTATTTGGGCCGCGGTGTTCGCGCTCCATCTCCATCGCAACGCACCTCTCCATGGCAACATCTGTCCGTTTCCCTTGTTAGTGGAAAGTGGGCGACGCAATGCTTCACGGGCCGTATGGCAGCCTGACCACTGAGGGGCAGCCTCGGTGGTTTTCAGGCTAATGTGCATAACATATTCTTTCAGTGCTGGAGGTTGTAAGCTGCACGATGCAATAACTTTATTTAAATCACAAATAAAGATTCAACCTTCCAGACATGTCTGTATCTTTACAGCTGTATATTTACTCGTCCTTTATGTCTGTAGTTGCTGTAGTTTTTGTCTTCTTCTGTCCAGAATAAAAATGAACCAAATGCTAACTAACCAGAACACATCCTAGAAAATAACAAGGATAAGTCCTCAAGTGAATGAGAATAAATAAAGTGGAATACGTCCTTAAAGTAACCAGAATGTATCCTAAAAATAACAAATACGTTGTAAAGTGAATGCGAATACATTCATAGTATTTTATTATGTAGCACTGCTAAGTTGGAAGTCCTAAAATCAACACCTCCTTAAATTTCCATCTAGATATGACAGCAGTGTAAAAGTCATTTAAAGGGCAGTGTTTTATACCTGAGTAGTGCTGGACCAGCTGCTGCAGCGTGTCAAACTGAGCCCTCGTGGTGATGTAGTAGCCGCCACTGTCCAGCTTGCGGATCTTATAATGCTTGACGTGGTCACCTTTCACATCGTCCCAGTCCCGTATGGACAAGGAGAAGGCACCTGAGGGGGGACACACAGTACAGGGTTGGAGTCGCTAAACATCACAAACTAGTCGATGGTGTAAATCAGCAAAAATCTATTCAAAGGACTTAAAACAATGCGGCTGCCACTCAAAAACCATTACGGCTCTGTGTGTTGTTTTCTTCCACAGAGGTAGTGAATCTGTCACGGCATAAACAAACATCAGAGTTGTGTGACTGAGTGGGTTTACCCTTTGTGGTTTCACTCTCCCTGATGAGATAGGTTCCTCGAGGGTTGCCGGTGGACTGCAGCTGCCTCTCCGCGTCCTTACGGCCCAGTTTACCGAAGTACCAGCTGCAAGCGCAGGAGAGAACATGTTAACTCAATCCTGCACAGTACCAGTGGCTCGTAGTCAATGAGGTCGAGAGTATTTTGATCGGACACACACATTATTGAGACTTAATGGTTGTGACCTGAAAGCCCAGAGAGAAACATACAAAAGACAGCTGCTCAACTCGGTGCAGATGTTGGAACATTGTTCCTGCTCCCTGCTTCTCCGTAACACATGCACAACAGTTATTCTAATAGGCCTTTAGCACTAGTTTACAGCTATGAGGAAGATTAAGAATACTTTTATGTCCTCATCATCATATGTTGGAGTAAAGTCTGCACATGTGCGGCAGTCACTCTGCAGCTACTTCAGAGTACATTCTAGATGAAAGTCACTAGTCCTGGACCAGTGTACTGTGGCTCTCTGGGGAGCACACACACACACACACACACACACACACACACACACACACACACACACACACACACACACACACACACACACACACACACACACAAAAAACTTACTCCTCTGCCTGGATGGAGTCCACTGGAGCCACGTAATTACTGGGAATGTAGCCACTGCCACCGGTGGTGAGCGAGCGAGCATCCCACCAGTCCCCTTCGCTGAAAGAGAGAGAGAGTGAGAAGAAACAGTGGAAGCACATTAATATGAGCACAGTAATACACTTGAGGCATGAGCAGGCATGATCTCTGTGCCATTGAACACATCAAAGCACAGCTTAAGTTGGACCTGCTCCCTGCTGCTGCTCCATGTGGAAAACACATCGGCTAAAGTGAGTCTGTGGGGAGGAAAGTAGAGGGCGACACGTGGCGGTAGAAAAGCCCTGCAGCCACCCGTAATACAAATGTATGAACACATGTTAACGCTGTACGAGATGAGAGGAATCAAGAAGGACCAGTCAACAGGAATATAAGTTAGAAGACAGGTAGTATGGCACGGACATGAATGGTCTAGCAATACATACAACCATGCCCACAGAAATGGCTGGGGTTAGCCTAGCTTAGCGTAAAGACTGGAGGCAGATGGGGAACACGTGGTGTGACCGTCCACAGTGGAGGTTGCACTCTACATTACGAGGCAGCCGGTTGTGTCTCTTTAAACCTTTAAACATGTTCATACAGTGATGTGGAGGTGATTGTTTGTGGTTTTAGAAGGAGAGACGTGCCGTTAGGGTTTCTTAGCTAATGACGGAGATATGTTAGCTCCAACATGTAGCTCCCTCTAAAATAACTTCTTATTTTTACATCTTTTTATGTATGGGTGAAATAAACAGGGTACAACCTGAGAATTGATCAGAGGCGTTGGAAGACGTATTTATTAATTTCGGGCAGAGTCAAGCTAGCCGTTTCCCCCTGCTTCTAATGCTAAGCTAGGCTAGACTCCAGCTCTGTACTTTGTCCTCTGTACTAGTCAATTGATTAAAAACGTTAAAGGGATGAAATGATTGGACACACTGAATGAACTTTAATGAAAATGTAACTTTTGCTAGCTGGAGGCTAGCTGCTCTCCCCCCTGCTAAGCTAGGCTAACCACGTCCTGAAAATATGTATATAGCTGAACCGTTTTACTAGTTCCTCATCTTGATATTGCTTCAGCCTCAACTGCTGCTGGTGCTGTTTGTGACACACAAACTGCACACTACACACACACACACACACACACACACACACACACACACACACACACACGGCTGTCTTAAGGGACAGATAGCGGTAGTGGTTCACCGTCATTACAGATGCTTACACACGACTGCACAATAACTCCCCCAATCCCCGTGCTTTGACAATGTTTCTCTGGCATGGCACACTGTGCTCGTTTTCAGCCCATCCCTTACGCACCAAAAAGTGGATGTGAGAGGGATGCTAAAGACGGAGAAAGAGAGAGGGAGTGGAGGAAGGAGAGGAGAGCGCCTTCATTTGTGCTGAATAAAGCCATGATGGGGGGGGGGGGGGGGGGTGTTCGCCTGGGGACGACATCCCAGGCAGAAACGGGTCCGCTTCCCTTTGTTCATGGAAGATCCCTGAGGATGGAGGGATGGGAACGAGGAGGGACAGACGGAATCCCGAATATCAGTCGTCTCCTTCTCCTTCTTCTTCTTCTTCGGGGAAAAGTATGCAGGAGCGAGAGGATGTGTTTTGTGTCGGCATCTGTGTTTTCATGGAGCCTGGGAGAGACATAAACAGATGGGGGGGTGGGGCCCCAGTCTGTCCCGCTGACTCTTTTTGTCTCCAGAAACAATCTTTTAAACCCGCAAAAAACCCAACAGGACAGAAAGCAACGACAGAGTAAACAAAGAGCCTCCCTCCTGTCTGCTGATAGAATAATTAAACGCAGGGGCCGCGTCGACTGAGACGAGTCGTACAGCGTCGCAAGGGGCCACAGTGTCGTCTATTCACGGCCTGCAGTTCAATCAGAGCGACGTTTCCTGTCCTTCACAACACACACTCACAGGGACGGAGAGCTGCTTCCTGGACGATGCCATCGCAAAACCAAAAGAGAAGTGCCTTCTGTCAGCCGAGGCTGGGATCTCTGGTGCCCCCCGACTCCCCCGCCTGCTCGTGGGAATCTGTCAACCACTTCCTGCAAAGCTCTGACAGGAGGATTTCTGATACTGCCTTTGTCCAGCAGGGGTCAGTGTGGCCGGCTGCAAGAAGCCCAGTCCAAAAACGTTCTTGGAGGCCGGTTGAAGCAGCGAGGCATGGGCGGACGAGGGAGGAGGAGGGGGTGAAGATGTCTGGCCCCTGCTGAGGAGGAGGAGAGAGGAGAGTAAGAAGTGTCTTCCTGCTCGTGGCTGAGGCCCAGCAGGGGCCCCGAGGTGTGTGGTGGAATGTGCGAGACGCCGGCAGGGACAGGATGCTGACTGGGTGTGGTGGTGGGGAGGAAGGCCGACCGCCGCCGGACCGAAGGATGAGGTACAGTGGAGAGCTTTAATAGCATTCACATTTCTGTATTTCAAACACTGTATTTTGGTGTGAAAGCACAGTTTGTGCTTGTTTAGAGGAAAACATCAGTGAATGCAGTGAAATAAACACTCGCGCTGCATAATATTGACGAATAGTAGAACTACATGCATTGACACTTCCTTCATGTGTGGACAGTTTTTTCTTCATACATGTTGAATTGTATGCTTGACTCTCTACTGTCGGCTTTAATTACAATTTATGGGTCGTTTCAACGGAGATGCATTGCTAGGCGACAGCTTGGGTCCATGTTTACTTCTTGACAGCTTCATTCACTAACTCTGCAACAGGAAGTAAACTGGGACACGTTTGCATTGTTTACAACTGTGAAATGGTCTATTGCGTGCGTAGCAGTTGACAAAGTGTATCCTCTTTCCCCCATAATTCCAAATCACATTGTTCTTTATCATTTGTTTTTATTTATATTACGTGTATTCAGTTAACTGCTGAATTCTATTTTCATTGAAATGTTGTATTTCCCAACGTGAAGGGAATCTAAACGCTGTTTCTCCACACTTCAGGTTGGGAAATAACTGGATCCTTTATTTTTGTTTGCCAAATTGAAACATTAAATCCAAAAATAATAAAATCAACCTAGAACATGTCCACCATGTGTTGATTCTTTAAATTGTAGGATGTAAACTCCTCCCAGGAGTAAAGCACCAATATATAATACTATATCATTCTCCTATATATATAAAATCTTTCAACATCTTTCAACAGCATCATAATCACCTGGAAATCTAACGGAGAATAGTGTCGGAGCACAGACCCCCCCACCCATCCCTCCCCCCGCCTCCTCACATGTCACTGCAGCGCTCCAGAAACCCAAACAAACAGAGAGGCAGCTCCAAGCAGCCTCATGCAGACGGAAACAAAATATGAATCTGCAGAGCCGAGGCCACGATGGTTAAAGAGCTGGAACACACACACACACACACACACACACACACACACACACAC
>NW_022280055.1:6123070-6139613 GCF_004355925.1 Anarrhichthys ocellatus | reverse complement strand
ACACACACACACACACACACACACACACACACACCTGCATTTCTGCTGACCGGAAAGAAAGATCAGCCAACATCACTGTGGGTGCAGCAGGGGTCCTTCCAGTCCAAGCTCAGAGGGGAAGTCTTCAAGGAACACCACACTCATCACAGCTGGCTGGAGTCCCTGCTTATCTTAAATGAACGGCGTTTACCGCTCGTTGTCACACCGAAACACTTCTTAGCCGCCACTTTTTACCCATAGCTGACTTACGTGCTGTTGATAATCTGGAACCTCTCTCCTTTCCTGAAGGTGAGGTCGTCCTCCGTCCGCGCCTCGTAGTCGTAAAGTGCCACGAAGAGGGTGACTCCTGCGGGAGGGACGGAAAGCACAGCGTCAGCGCTCGGCAGTTGCCAGTCGCCTTCACCATATTGCTTGAATTACAATGACATTTAGAAATGTTTTTCATGGTCCCCGCAGGATGAACCGTAACAACTAAATAACCCCCTAACTTTTTATCTGGCGCCACCAGCATGTCAAACTTTTCAATCATCCAGTGAACATCGACTTGATGGATTGGCTGCGTTTGACCGTTTTTGTGGCTTTTCTAAATGGGGGGGGGGGGGTCGGGGCAGCCAGCACAGCCTGGCCGTTCAGAACAGCTATGAACACTTCGGTTGTTGTCAGACGACACGTCGGGGCTCCGATACGGTACGGCGTTCCTGAGGTTGAACCGGCGCCGTAATGGCAGAATAACCTTTGCAGAATCATTCTCCCAAACTAACCCGAAGTCACCTTCTCCTCTCCATGGAGTCTTATCCCCTCTCCCATATCTCCCCTCCATTAATCCTACTAATTCATGCTCTCGTCCTGGCGGAGAACAGCAGCGCTCATTTGAATATCTCACAGCGGCACTTTCTCTCACAGGAACCACTCCCCGGCGTTACGCTCCTGCTCATTGCTCGCTCCTGGCGAACGTGACGAAAGGAAGTCGGGCTGGTTGCAGGATGTGTAAACAGATCGCAGCGGGAGGGGAGCAATACAAATGAAGATGGGAGGAAAAGCTCTAACTGTTAAACGGCCCTTTTAGGGGTGCCGGGTAAAAAAAACACAAATAGAACAAATAGTCCATGATTAAGAGACGACGGAGAAACGATAGAGGAAAACATTTAGTAAAGATATAAACTCCCCGGGGGACGAACTAAATCACATAATAGGGCTCGCATCTCAATATGGCTTCATTTGAGTGAACACAAAATGTGAAATTACACTCTGAAAAGATGAATCACTCATTCTCGCTTACTTTTAATTGGGGTTACAGGGTTATATAGTAGTTTGAGAGCTCCGTCTGTAAATGGATTCACTTTCCAACAACTGAATAAGACGCCGAGCTCTTTGCCGGTTGACTCGCTCTGTGTTTCTCTTAATGACAGAATCAGCTAAATCCCTACAACTAAGTTTTCGGGGGGCATGGGAATGCCAGTCTGAAGCAGAATGCGTGACGCGTCAGTAATGTGAATCCAGCCGGGTGGGGTAGGGCCACAAACGTCGATCGGTCTAGTGACAGGAGCTGTGATTTGGGGATGCCTCAGTCCAGTTCGACTCCCATGAGGCCGGCTAAAAACCTCGCTTGATAAAAGCCAGTGGCCTGAAAACCATTATCGTTCCATTATCTCGCCCACAATCGACTCTACTGACGTACGAGACTGGCAGCATCACAGTGGCTGAAACAGAGAAGAATTTGTCTGCGCCAAAGTTACTGAAAAGTGTTTGTAGTAATAAAAGTTTTTGCACAATTTCGATAACACTTAGATCTGCAGTGTTCCCCAGAGAATGTGGTTCTATTAGTGGTGGTACACTTGGGAATTGGGGGTGGGAATCACGGTAAAATACATTACTATGAAATGAGTTTATGAAATTATGAACAGTGTTATAAACTGGAATTCTCCTTTAAGAGGTCTGTCTCTCCATCACCATCGCTCACTGTCGTAGTTTGATTGGTCTTGACTCATAACAGCACAGGAGTGCAGCGATCAGACGGCAGCACTCAAGAGTGTTTCGCTCAGGTCTGAGGCGACTGCAGCTATTAAGCTGTTTCATGCCTCTGAGTGTTTGACAAATGGAAGTCGAATGGGCACTTCTTCAAAGCCCACTTAAACTCTCTTGATCAAATTTTTTTTTTTCACTTCAGACGCTCTGACTGGGACTGAGGCTCTCTGGGAAACCGTGTTGATATGAAGAGAGGGCGTGCGAGGCATCTCTCTGTCACAGATGGAGAGGACCCGCCACCATTTACGTGTCAGACAGACGGGAAAACAGAGAGAAGGGAGGGCACACTGTTCGGAAGAGTGTGTCTGATTGGAACGCAACGCAAGACCCTGAACGCCTCACCGCTGTGGTTTCGTACTGTTCGAATGTTTCATTAGTTCAGCAGAGGTGGGCGTCAGGTATAAACTGGCATATTGATTCATCCCGGAGCTGTCTGCGGGGATCCCACTCAATGAGTTACATAAGGTCAGAGGAATTTCTATTTGGCGAATGGACATCAGCAAAAGATCAACTGATGATCAATAAGATTTCTGATGCCAACCGCAATTTGGGCTCCTCTGCAGGGCGACGGAGGGGATTGATTGTGGCCGTCAGAGCAAACAAGCTCGGCAGCTGTGTTATAACAGGGGTTGGGAGGGAAGGGCCGGCTTATGCCCACATTTCCCCCCACCAGGAGAAAATTAAAAAGCTAAAACCCCCTCTCTGCTCCTCTGCCCACCGAGTGGATTTGGATTATGCGGCGCGGAACATAATCCGCACTTTGAGGGAGAGGGCTCCTGCTAGGTCGAGTGGAAACGCAGAGTTCCTCTGCAGAGCCGGCCCGGGGCTCAGTCCAAACATAAAGGATATCCTGAGTAGGAATATTCCCCTACATAAACAAGGATCCCCGGCTCACAAAGCCCCAGCGCCAAAGCCAGCCGGATGTTCCTGACAGGGAGTGTCGGGGGGCTGGGCTGGTCGTCGGCAGTGGGGCTGCACGAGGGGCTGTGAGGTGAGGATCGCCAAGATTTTGGGCTGACGAAAGAAGTCTTTAAACGCACAAGGCTCCCCGAAGAGTTCAAACGGAGGTGTGTGTGTGGGCGGCCTGCGAGCCAGTCTGTCACTGGGTGTGTAGAATGCTGTAACTGCGTGGGAATGCAGTCAAAAGAAATGACCTTCACACTCCACCGCTGCAGACACTTTCCGTGTTCCGACAAAACAATAAAGACGCACTGAAGTACCAATGAGTTACTTCCTCCTCCTCTGTTCTTTCTAAAATACAGATCGTCTCTCTGAGCCTTTGCTGTCTCTTTGAGATCACTTTTTGATTGACGGTCATTCCCCCTGGAGATTTTGCCTATTTTTGAGTGCAAAAAGCATGGACTAAGTGCGATTTCAGTGACCAATCAGAGAGCTTTATATTTGATATTCGAGCAGGTACCGTGGTCGGCAAACACGTCTGACGGTGACTCTTCCTAACTAGCTGTGAACATCCCTCACCTGTCCCGCCACGGGTCCTCAGGGTTCCGGTGTGAGAGGACGTGCTGACCCCCCCGAAGACGGTCATCCCCTGTCCGACGGGGGCGTTGAAGTTGTTGTAGTTGGGGATGGCGGCGACCCCGAAGCTGGGGTAGTGCTGCGGCGTGGGGTCGGCCCCATAGCGGTAGCCCGCTCCCTGGGAGATGCTGGTGTCACGGTCGTCCGTGAGTTTGGTTACTTCCTTATCCTTGCATTGCACACAGCCCATTATCTATAATCTGTGGACGACAGGGGGAGGAAAAAGGGGGGTTGGTTTATGTTTGTTTATAAAAGACAGCAGGAAGATTACATGTTGATAAAGGGCGGGAGAAATAAAACCACAAACAGGCTAAAAGAGCATTAACGCAGGCAATGAATTTAACTTATGTACTATGAGCTGGACGGCTGGATCGATGAGATGAAAAACAGTCCGTCTGTCTGTGCTCAGCGCACCCGAACATAGCTGCACTCATCGCTCCGCTCAAGGTTCTCCGCTCATGCTGCTTTCTCTGCGGACGACATTCTTCTGCTGATCGGCACTCTAGTCGGGCAGGCAGGGACATTGAGTTTATAGCCTGACACACACACACACACACACACACACACACACACACACACACACACACACACACAGCCCGTGTCCCCGGATGACTCACACAAACAAGTGTGTCTCTTTCTCGGTCAGGGGGGAGGGAGTAACGGGCTTCGGAGAGCGGCGCGAGGACAGAGTGAGGACGGACAACCGGCCTACGCCTGTCTTAAACATTTTGGACAGAGCGTTGGACTCTATTCTTTACCGTGCTGTCTACAGAGAAATCCTCTCCCATAATCCCACTTATGTAAAAGTTCTCTTGCACTGCACGTTAAGCTGCAAGTCAAGGCCCCCTTCCAAGGGTCTGGGATCAAACCCACAATGGACCAGCCCCCCCCTTAAAGGGTCTGGGGGGGCGACCCAAAGCACACATGTTTATGAATGTTATTATTTCCGTTATTTCCCCTATTTATTTATTCATTTACTTTCTTATTGTCTTTTCACGTTTTGCACATTTGTAATAGAAAGAAGGTTTCTGTAGCACATGTAGGTACCGCTCCAGACTACAGTCTTAAAGAAACATCTTGAAATACTTTCTCAGTAGTATATTTATAACTAAACTGAATGATGGTCATTCCCTCGGCAAAATTAATTGCTGAGATTTGAAAAATGACGCACCGCAGCGGGGGCACAAGATTACCCTTGGACAATGTTGCGTACCCCCAGAGGAATCAACGCCGTCCAATTGTTTCTCTGCAACAAGGACGAAAATACCAGCGTCGGGCGCGGAGACACAACGGGCCATAAATCCAGGTTCTCCTCTGAAGACAAAGTGTCGGTCTGGCCTTCAGCCAGTCTGTCCTCAGAATATGTCACTTGAGAATATATTTCACTCTCTCTCTCCCTCCCCCCTGCCTTCCCTCTGTCTCAGTCACCTCATCCGACTGCGGAGAGAAGCAGGATTCACTTGTGACACACCGTGAGGACAGAGAGGAGAATGATGAATGAGGAGCGTGGGCTTCCCCTTTTCTTAGGAGCGGCAATAAACAAGTGGAGGATCGTAGAGGAGGAATCGCACTCCTCAGTGTGGCTGACAAACAATAAACCTGAAAAGAGATAATCACGCCCCGATCTAATGAGTAGCTGCCGTAAACAAGAGGCTGAAAAGTAACCGAACAGCAACACCAGCACACAATATCTATCATCCATCACTGTGAAATCTGCTGTGGGCATTCATGTTGCCCAGAGGATGGTCCATAAGGTTTTTGTCTGGTGCCACCACGGACACCAGACATTTTATAGACCAAACGAGGAATCAAAAGAGAAATACGATGACCCGCCCCGCGATCATATGCCTCCACCAACCAGTCAGGCTGCAGTTTACATCCATACCTGTGGAAAATGTCATCAGTTCGCTATTTTATCCGATCAGACATTTGTGTGAAATTGCCATAATTAGCGTATGACTTGTCACGTGTCGTGTGAGGACATCGGTGGAGATGTGAGTGGGAGTACGAGAGAGGAGTGCAGAGTGTTGTCAGTGTCAGTTTTCAATGTCATGGCTGAATATTTAGATCAACAACGTGGATGAGTACGCAACATTTCTGTAAGAGACCTCTCCTCGAGCGAGACGTGGTTAGACAATAACGAGCAGACCGGATGAAGCCAAAAGTAAAAACAAAAACAGGTTTAAGTTCTGTTAGGTCCTTTCCAAATGACAAAAAAATGCTGATTCGTAAGGGACTAATATTATGAGTATATACGGTAGGTCATTTGTTGTGAATACTAGTCCTATGTGTCTACGGCTATAGACTCAAAAACATGGGAAAATAGTGTTAACATACCAACGTTTCTCTTTCAGCAACATGTCGTAATAATTCTTCCATCACTGATCAAAACAGGATACTTGAGCATGTAAAAGTACCCATTCTTACAATTACTACTGTACTTAATTGACTCAATTATTTACATGTGGCTCCTTCCATCCAGGATTTCCATATTGATAATCATAATAAACCCTGCGACGTCTCGGATTCAGCTGGCAGGTCTTTAACCTCCGACATTCAATGCAACTTTTACCACTTTAGAATGATGGTCTTTGTTGATGCCGCCTCGCCGCCGACAGCAGCCCTCTTCTCCGCCAATTTAGGACGGGAGCCAAACACTGACTGACACGCTGTGACCACTCTCTCTCAGCATAATTACAGGCCCATCCCTCAGACGGCACGCGGAGGCCGAAACGCCCGTCAGCCACGATCAGAGGTTGTCACAGGAAGTGAGAAAGTACCGTATTATTTGTGTTTTCTTGTTTTTTTCAAACCCAAACAAGAAAACACACCAAGGACCAACCTTTTCAAACTGAATGCCCATGTCTTCTCTCTTATGTGTTCATTGTGTGCCTTGCTTTTAATGTTAGCATCTTTCACGAGTTAAAATGAAATTGCCCGATATGTGTAACTAAAGGCAACAGCAGCGGCGATGCCACGCTCGGCGCCAGACTGCCGAGCGTCTCTAATCGTGTGTGTGCTCACAGCGGACGGCTGAGACCAGGAAGTGCTCGCCGTTCTGACTCTTGACCCCGTGACCGGCAGAGGCACACCGAGTCAGCTTTGGGATACAAATGTATTGATCCCTCTGAGCCGGACGGACGGTATTTCCTGTGCAGTGGGTACAACGATAACCTTTGGAGTCGGGGTGTGTTTCCGGGGAGAGGTCTGATTTAGCATCACAGCCGGTCGTACGGAGCCGTCACGTGGGTAGGTGGCTCTGATGGATTTCTGATTCTGATTCGGGGCAGATCATCTCACCCCACTGCGATGTGTCAAGCAAATGAAAGGGAAAAAACGACAAAAAGTGTCTCAGTAAGCAATCTGCTCGAGTCCGAAGACAGCCGTTGCAGTAATAATCCCGTTTGCCCGACGTCTTCCTCAGCAGAGCTCTCTGCAGGCCCGGCAAAGGGCCGAGCTCATCGCCCGTTGCTCTCTTTGAACTGAAGGCTCTTTCATCTCTTTATTTCTCTCTTCCTTCCCTCCTTTTCACGCAGCCCTCTCTGCTGATTAATTATTCCTCCTTCGCATTAAAAAAAAAAAGCCGCCACCTGCTTGCCGTAGGGGCTGTTTTTCGTTTTTTTCAATCCCAGAGGGCTGTCGCTTCACTAAAATGAAAACGTTCCAGAGTATCTAAAATGTATACGCTTTCATATAATATGAAATGAATTATTCTCCTTTTGTTGGCTTACAGCTTTCAGTATGCCGTCATGATTCACGTCGGGCCGAGCGCCTCCTCAGCCGCTTTCAACAAGAAAAATCTAATTTCAGGGCAGGACGTGACCAGCGGTGGAGTGGGCTCTATAAATAGTTAACACAAAAAGGCTATTGATAGAACACTGGATCGACAAAATTAATTAGGTGCTTTAATTGGTGCCAACGACTGAAAGCATGTGCACATGTAAAGAGAGTGATTTAATGAGTGAATGGGAGTGAAGACTGGTTAAGTCAACATGAAACAAGGTGGCGTCCAATGGTCTGAGAAAAGATAGGCGGATAAAGAAGGGTGCTGAGGCGGGGGGTTTATACAGAGGCACGCCCATGTGCACGTGCTACTCTGAGTGAATCATTTATGGGAAGGTTGCACAGAGCTGAAGGTATGTCATGGCGTTCGGGGGCAGCCGTCCGGGGACCTGAATTTACATTTGATGGAGAGGTGATGGGGCGGGTCCTCTGGGGCTCTGGGTGGTTGTTGACGGAGGTCTTACTATCACGGTTTAACCCCTCGGGGAAAGGCTTTTTCCACCCCATCGGTCATTGGAGGTGTGAAGTGAACCCCGGCGGGATCGTGTCCGTGTGAGTGAAAACACCTCCGGCTCCAGGAGAGTGGAAAGAGGGTGGGTGGAGGCTGGAGAGGTGCGAACTAATTTGTTTTCGCACGGATTGGGACATACATGTGGCAGAATTATTATTATACAACTCATCACAATTTTAAACCGTGCCGCTGGAAACAGAGAGCTCTCGGCTCGGGACCCATCTCCCTCCCATGTCTGCAAAGGCCGCTGATGATGCAACCGACCCTGCTGTCTCTCACTCTGTTGTTGTACAGCCAACCCATCATGATAATAATCACTTTACACCGTCCTCGTGCTGTGCCCTTCATCAGGAGGAACACCAAAATAGACAGACAGAGACAGAGAGGTCTACACGGAGTCATAATGAGGTAGAAAACCACTACAGAGGAGGAAGAACGGTGGCTGATCGAGAGGAGGAAGAGGAGGAGTGAGATGGAACTGAAGCATAAAGGCGAGAGTGGATGGACAGGAAGTCCCCCCCCCTCCCGACTCTTGTCAAAGGGAGCGGGATAATGATGGACTCCGGGTTGTCACATGCTGCGCCGGCTTCTTCTGCCAGAAGGAAGGCCCTCGTCTCCGCACTCCCAGCATGCAAAAGGGACCAGCCTAGACAAACGACCTCGACCAATGTTCTGGCTTAGCTTCTCTGTGGGCAGCCCTGGCTTTGCGCCGCGAGGTCCCTGAGGTCACCTGGCACATCACAGGAAAAATCGCCGCTGCTATCCCCCCCCCCAAAAAAAAAAACCCTCCCCCCGCCCCCCAGGGCGCCCCTCCATTGCGCCATCCTGACCAATAGGAGATAAAGTAGCCTCCCCCCCCCCATTTCAGGGAACCAGGCTCTGTGGTGGGCGACAGGAAAGCACACACAGCTGACCAGAGACACTCACTAAGGGGCAACAGGAGGAAGTGATTTGCAACCTTGAGACGATGTCAGTAGAGGAGGAAATGTTGAATTAAGTGGAGAGGAGAAACAAAAACACATTTCTCCCAATTTAGGAAGATTGTCTTTTTGAAACGGTAGACCTCAATAAGACACGAATAGCTGCTAACGGCTTCCCCAAGGTCAACATTAAAGCCTCAAGTAAGCACTCAAAGGCTGAAGCTCCTGCACCGCCAGAAACCAGTTTACTTCAAAGAGGCCTGGTGGAGTCAATAAAGCCAAGGATCTGGGCTCGATTATCTCGTTTTCACAGCTCTTTTTTACAGCACGTATCCCCGCAGGAGGTCCGCCTCAGGATGCACCGACCGCCTTCGTTAAAAAAAAAAAAAATCACTGACTCCATCCCGCTTTTATCCCTCTCCGCGGGAGCCCATCAGAGCGAGCAGGTCGCCTCCTCAGCGCGGAGATGATAAAGGCCCGTCTGCGCCACCTGAGCCTGCAGACAGCCGTAAAGCACAGAAAAGTAGGGAGGCAGGCAAGTTTGAGCATTAATGTATCTCCACTTAGTTTTTGTATACACTGCTGGCTCGTCTCCTCTCTCCGGTTGGGGGATTACGAGCTGTCAAAACTGGAACAGCCCTTCCTCCCGGAGAGGCCACATGCTTGTCTACATCTCTTCCTGCTGGCTGAGCGTGGATCACAACAACACAGGCCCATGATCCTCTCTTCTCTCTCGCTCGCCCTCTCTCTCTCTGTACTGTGTGGAAGGAACAAGCCGCAGTCGAAATGCAAGCCGGGTGGGACCAGCGGTGACACCATTGTGTCAGGGCGGCTCAGTGTCAGCAGCGGTAAGGGACGACAGCAGCGGCGCCAGTAGGAGCCGGCGCAGGGAAGACGGCGGACACCTAGTGATCCTCAGAGGTGGCGATGGAGACGGCAGTCTGCGACAAAAACTGTCGGGCCTTCCAGAGTCCGGACTACTACTGCAGCCATTCTCCTCAGTAAAACTGAAGAGATGGAAGCTATTGACGCTGAAATAATCAACAGATCGGTTGATTAACCAAAAAAATGTTCACAGTTAGCCCTTCATATAGAGGCATCAGTACTACATTGATACTGTTTCAAAAGCAGCTAAAAGATCCTCACGGTAACCTCAATTAAAGAGCTTTTTTTTTTTTTTGTCGCAGCCCTTTAATGTTGTCCAAGTCAATATGTGCAGCCTCTCACCCAATATATCTTCTCCATCTTTTTACGGTGGAGGTAATAAATCTTGCTCCAGGTGCTCCGTGTGTTATGTGCTCTTTGTGGTCTGGCTCCGTTTTATTGGAACAAGAAAATAAATAAATAAATAACGTGGCTGCTGGAAGAGAAGGCTTGCAAACCTTTATTAAACGGCCAACAAGGTTACGAACATGTCAGCCAGGGACGTGCAAAAAAAATGGAGTGGTGCCGCTTGATGTGAGCCCTGCAGACGTGCACTGACAGCTGACCTTCTGTTAATAATGCAGCCGTGTCCAGGACTTGACCTGGCAGCCCCCCCGCCCCCCCTGATACTCTTCACTTCCCCTCTGGGCTCCGGATGAATCAACGACAAAACAAGAAGACGCTGCCTCTGCTCTCCACAGTGAAATATTCATCGGGTCCTCCTCCTCGGATAAAAAAACATCCATTCTCTTTCTACCTCATTGGAGAGCTCTTCTTCGTGCTGTGAACGTGAGCGTCAACTGCACACGTGATTTTATCATCTACAGTAAATGCCGGTTTCAGTACATTGGTATGTATTTAGCGTGTGAGCATGTCATTGGCTTCACCTGCTGAGCGGCTGTATACAGCACTGGGCTTTGGCTCAGCAGCACAAAATAGAGGAGACACCTTCAGAGTAACTACACAAACACCCTCAGAGGGACAGCTCGACAGTTTCAGGCGCTTATTTGTCTTCTCAAGGCTCTAGAACACATTTTATCCTTCAGATCGGACAGAAGGGAGCCCGTTTCTTTTGACACTTCTGTCCACGGCGCGATGGAGTTCAGATGCACCATCTAAATCAGGTCGACAAAGTCAGACTACAGTGCTAAATAACCAACGTCCAAGCTAATACGATGATGACATCGTTGACCATGCATAGGAAGTGGACACACGTTGGTTTGTGGAATCCGGTTTCAAAGCCTCCGTTTTTAGTATTTTGGCCGTCGCCATCTTGTTTTTTTTTGACAAATGACACGACAGGGTGGAGCTAAGTACAACCGAATGCTGAAAGAGACATTTTTAGTTGTCAAAATAATGTTATAATTACATTTCACAAACTAAAAAAAACACACTGAACACGGACATCTCCTCTGCCGAACAACACCGTTTCACAACGAATCATTTTGGATTCTGGAGTATTTATAAATAAAGCTTAAGTGAAAGTGAGTTTGAGTAAAGCTTTGGTCGGTGAGATTGTAGAAAACAACAAAAAAGGCAGCCAGGTGTCAACTTCTTTCCCTATGAAAGTAGCTAGCCGCACTAGCTCCAAAAGTTGCTAAATCACCAACAAGCCCGTCTCTTCAGGCCACTCCCCCAAAATGGTCATCATGAACGTAAACAACAAACGTAGCTATTGTAACTCACCGCTGTCAAGCTTGTGGAGGACTCTGGTGACGAATGACGGGAAAGGCTTAATAAAGTCCCGAGATAGCCGCAGGTACCGGATTTTATTTTCAGTTTCTTTTTTTTAAAAACAGAGGATTTGATTTATTGATTGTTGTGGGAATGTAACGAGAATTTCAACACAAGTATTTCTAAAATATAATTCTGCCTTCATTAGACAGAAGACAGCGTAGTAGTAGACGGGAGGAGGGAGAGGAAGATGGTCGATAGTAAGTTTGAAGTGACATCTCCCAAAAGACCATGTTGCTCATGTTAAAATGACCTATTTATTACCTTAAAAAGAGTACAGAGTTTTGAACCAGAAGTCACTCTTCATTAGGTGGGGGGTGATCTACATGTGCTGTGAGAAAAAGAAGAAGCCGTACCAACTGTGCGTTTCAGCTCGTGGGCACTGCATTTTCCTGCAGATGTGCAGTAGGTGCAACAACCCGCTGAATGCACACTTATCTGGGCCTCATCGCTGTGTGACGGGATGTGGTGAAAAAGCCTGAAATACACCTTGAAACGGTGTCACATTTCCATCAAACTCTCTGAGAACATCGGCTTTGCGATGACGTGGCTCGACCCCCAAAAAAAACAGCTGAAAATAACTGCTTGCTTCTTCCATTCAGGAGGAAGACAGTTTTGCTGATGAAGTGCCTCGCGTCCGACTCGACCAGTCATCCTATAAATAGAGGAGGCCTCTGTGTCCCGCCCCAGCCAGCTCCCTGCGTTTCATCTTCGCAGTTCCACTTTCCAAACCCGGAGTCGAACAAGGCAGGGGGTGCGTGTTGTCACGGGTTTTGACTCTGGCTCGTGTCATCCACTTTCTACAGCAGGAGTGAAACACAAAGCTTACTTTGAAGTGCTCCACATGTTGAGGCTACTACGCCTTCCACTAGCAGGAGATGCATGTTTTATGACCCCGGCAGCCACATCCATCCTTCCTGACAGGAGAAATGAGCATTAGTGCTGCGCTCACTTCCTCTACCTCGCAGGAGGAAAAGGAAGTGACAGAAAAGCATCTTTATACACGTCACCTTTCTTCTGCCGGCACTAATAATTTGTGAGCACACAGATGTTTTGATAAGACCATGTGGTCCATCAGTTTTAGATTTCGCAATACATTTCCAACTGTTTTTTAAAAACCCGCTTCCTAGAACTTTCAGATTCGCTTTCATGACAGTTTTTACTCAACTTACACCTCAAGAATGGGGGGGACGAGACGAGGGGGGGTACGGGTTATATTTTTTTATTATGGAAAATTGATGTTATTGTTATGTATGTGGAGTATTGGAGAACTTCTGTGCCATTAAGTGTTTATTGAACTGCTGATGAACATCAGAGGTGGACGTCACAGGAGCAAGATTTACCTCGAATTGAACGAGGCACTGTTGCCCATCATCATCTCCCCCCCCCCCCCCCCCCCCCCGTTGCTAGGTTACCACATTCATGAGCACAGCGAGTGCTGCTATGGGGTTCCTCGCCCTGGCAGAGTCGGGGTTGAGTGGTACTGATGCAGTAGCCATGGCGATGGCAGATCCTGTGAGTGACAGAGGATGAACCAGCGCAACATCACTCCCACCTTAAGACAGCACTGCTTCAACATACGTCTCTGTGTGTGTGTGTCTTGTGCCGTGCCTCAGAGGAGAGGAGCGTGTGCAGCTGTGCCCGGCTCAGTACGGCACGTTCCGGCACACAGAGCTGCAAGCGTCTAGAAAAAAACCCAGACCCCCCCTGCTCAGCACCCTCCAAAGAGGATTGTGTCCCGGCTGTGGATCATCTTTAAGGCTCATCACGGTTCACGCCTGCAAAGAGCAACGCAGCCCTACAGGAGAGACGGGACGTGAACATGAATGCCAATTTTCACAAACTGACGACTAAAATGTCAAATGAATAGAGCTTGTTAAAAAAAAAAAAAAAATGTTTTTATGTTTCTTCATCACCGAAATTAACTTAGAAAACTGCAATAGAACAGTCCCACACCTACATGGAAAAAACACAATCTTGACTAGAGGTAGAGAACTCAAACATGTCTGTTATGCAGCACATTCATAATGTCGCAAATCGTAAAATAATACATTTGTGTTTTACATAAATTGAGAAAAAATGTGTCTATATAAACATGCATCGCGTTTTCAAGTACCAACAAGTGTTACAACATCAGGGGAAAGAATGAGGGCTCCACGTGCTCTACATGTTAAACTTCTTATTTTATATTCACACCCTCTACTCACAACCCCCCCCCCCGTCTCTTTGTAAACAGCCTGCAGCTCAGTCTAAGTTTACCTGAATCTTTGTCATGTGACTGTTTGTCCTCAGTTGTGCTGAGGAGCCCGGAATTTAATGTTCTTTTATGGTATCTTGTTCGTGCAAACTCCTTATTTTAGGCAAAACTTTAACAAGAGACATGAATAATGTCGCAATTTGAAGCATTCATTTGTGTTTTGCTTTTCCCGAGGGAAGCATTTGTCACGCAATTTGAAAAGCCAATGATAAAATGTATTTTTTATTTTTTAAAGAAAACATTTTTTTAATGTTAGTATCATTTTCAGAATTTTAGGCATATTTTGATTATTATTGGGATAATATATGGGGCAAATATTTCTGTCCGGGATAATTGTGACGTGACATTTTCCCATCATCCTATGAATCAATCTCCCTACATTATGGTCAAACCGTTGTTTCAAAGCCTTTTCTACATCGCAAAGTATTCAAAACATATTTGGGAGGAGTTCCTGCGGTGGAAAATGGTCTTTAGATATCTTGTCATGGACATTTAGGGGGGGTACTTCCTGTGTGATTGACTGACAATCAGTCGTGGTTCCGTCAAAGATAACCAGCCTCTATCACACATACATCTATAAATACATACGACACATGAGATTAGAACATTAGAAGTCACTGTGACAAGTCTTCAAAGTCTACGTGCCCTGTCCGATGGAAGCGTTTGACCCCGCAGACACCCGAAGCTGTGAGTCTGTATTGTCCACCTCTCACACTTGATTACGAACGAGGTTTGACTTTCGGTCACCGCGGTAATATCATATGAGAGATGAGGCCCGATGCCATTAGCCTAGCCCCCCCCCCCGCTGTCTGTCTTTGGTTTGCTACGAGGCTCCAGCAAAAACACAGCGGGCTCCTTCAAGATGAATCAACAGGGACCGTCTGAAGGGCTGCGGTGCTGATGATGAAGCAGTAGGTGGGACATCGGACATTTAGGAAAGAATGACAAATATGAACGTGAAAGATTAGCTGGTGTTCTCACCATCGGTCACACTTCCTACGTTTCCTTTTCTTGTTTCATATCTGTGTCATGGTTTGATGCCGCCACCAGGTTTTTACCCATGCGTGAGCTAACAAAGATATCTTACATCCATGGCTGATTGGAAAGCCGCTCACTGCAGCTACGATTCTATCTCCAGCTTTCGGCTGACTGTGGACAGTGTCTGCAGCACAACGCATGGTCCGCAGCACTCGGAGCGTTTATGCATTTTTAGCTATGTGTTCGAGTAGACAAACAGTTGCGGCAGGTGTAGAATTATTTACACTCACCTGAATAATTGAACAGTATGGGTATGTGGTTTGTCCAGAGAGTTTATTTAAGGAAAGCTCCGGTACAACCGCTTGAAGAGACGTTAATATTTCAATAGCAGGTATTCAGCACTGAATATTCAGCACTGAATACCTGCTATTGTATTGGCACTAGTGTTTCTAACAGCTCCCAGCCTTAGTAATGGAAGATTGTAGTTTTTAAAGGGATAGTTTGGATGTTTTGAAGTGGGGTTGTATGAGGTACTTATCCATAGTCAGTGTAATCCTGAACAGTAGATGGTGGTTGGGAATGGCTGTCTGACGGCAAGATTAAGCATTGAAAAATATTCTAAATATAGCATACACTTCAGCTGATAATGATTTTTTTAGGTGTCTAAAACAGGTTTTAATGCTGCCCCCGTCTACAACAGTAAATTGATTTTTACCCCGTCCCCCCGCCAGAGGCTGTAAATCAGCTGAGCAGCGGTCTTCTCCCAGCAGTCAAAACACCGAGGTTAAAGTAGCACTAATTCCTGCGGGGCTGCTCATTAAGCCGCTGGCTTAGCCCCTGGGGATCCGAAGCCCGGCATATGGACGAGGCCCAACGGCCGCCCTCGCTCCACCCCCCTCCACATTATAATCAAAACCTCGTCTCTGCTAAACATCCAACATGTGGAGCGCCGATGGAAACCCACGGCCAGTTATCGACGAGCCAGACTGCCCCGAACGGGGGAAGCCAGTGCAAACATTAAAAAGTGCTCTCCTCTCGGCGTTGGCACCACCGAAACCACACTCGATGACGACGACAACGCTGAGCGGGAACACCGAGAGCTCCGAGGGAATCGAAGCGCAGCAGTCCACGCGGTGGGACGTTTAGATAACTGGAACCCCGTGGGATTTGTTTCTGCCCCAGGGTGTGTTTTCTTCTTTGTCCCGATTCGATTGCGTCGTGCTCGGGAGGGTCCAGATTGGTGCTCATATGCAAACCAGAATCGTTTCCCGTGCCGCGGCCGAGTGAAAGACTCCATTGTTGGCCTCTGTGCATCCGTGTTTGCAATCGGACCCATCAGAGTGGGATGCCACTTAGAAGGCCTCGCGCACAATATACCTGTCACGGCTCGAAGTAAGTCTAAAGCTTCAGTCAATGAGGAGCTACGGCTGCTGTTGTTCAACCATCTGATTCCCCTCACCCCTGCTTTTATCAAAACCGGCCAATAAAAAAATCTGAGCTTATTCTCTCCACCCGGGCAATATGGCAGCCTCCATGCTTAATCTGCATGCATTAGAGACACGGAGATCACTACTTTCTGAAGATCCCTTTCTGCAGCAAGAGAAAGACAAAAGGGCACCTTCAACCGCACGAGTAGATTCGAGTCGACTTGCAGGTCGTGGAGGAGAATTCTCTGAGTCATAAAATGACTGAGACAGATTCGAAAGCAAGTCATTAGTGTTCTGCAGCAGGCGCGTTGAAGGTGGGGTCTTTAGCAAGTCGGCGAGTCAGTAAAAAACAGGATGAGGTTACGCTGCTGTAGCATTTGCACAGCAGGCCTTCGCGCGCGCACACACACACACACACACACACACACACACACACACACACACACAC
>NW_022280055.1:6102393-6118070 GCF_004355925.1 Anarrhichthys ocellatus | reverse complement strand
ATATATATACATACATATATATACATACATATATATACATACATATACATACATATATATATATACATACATATATATATATATACACATACATATATATACACATACATATATACACACATATATATATATACACATATATATATACACACATATATATATATACATACACACACATATATATACACACATATATATATATACATACACATATATATACATACACATATATATACATACACATATATATACATACACATATACACACATACACATATACACATACATATATACACATACATACATACATACATACATATACATACATACATACATACATATACATATATATATATACACATATATACATATATACATACACACTGCAAAGTTTGAGTAGGGAGTAGGACGCGCCAGATGGTTTGTTACACAGAAGCATCTCGGACGCCGTCGTTGGAAACCGTTTGGACAAAAGGTCAGGCGCTTACAAAAAATATGTGCAATCCTTGTGTTCTCTAAGGAAGTTTTCCAACTGCATTGTGGGAAATGTAGGAAAAAACAAATTGAACTTGAATTACAGACGGGTGACAAATGAAGGAAAAACCTTGGTAACACACTTAAACAGAACTAATACAGATGATTTCATTCCAGTAACAAGGGCTCACTGAATGCTTCAGGGCTGAAACTAACAATGAAATTATTCATCCATTAACCAGATTTCTTTCTCAATTACTTGATTAATTATCGGGTCCATGAAAAGGTCAGAAAATAGGGCCAATTGACAATCACAGTTTTGTATCCACAGAAGACCTGGAACCAGAATACAGACTACAAATAATAATAATAATTGCAGGTTCTTTTTCTGTGGACTGACTGTTTCAGCTCTAGAACGGTTTGATCAGAAATGTTCCACACATGACAGAATCTAGACCAAGGACCAGTGTTGAGGCTCATGGTGGACCGACATCGAATGACGTCACCTTATGCGTCTTTTATGTCGCCCATCTGTGCACCAACGAAGAAAAGTCCCTGTAAAATAATCTCCTAGCATCATACTACATCGTCCGTGAGGCGTTTAAATGGTGGGGGTTTTCCTTTAAATGTGTTTCTACACGATGAACTATCACGAGATCTACATTCACAAGCCACTGCTGCACTGGATATGGTTCCTGCTGTCACTGCTGGCAGATACAGAGTGACATCTCAGTCTGGTGGTGACTGAGGATCACAGCTGGATACTCAACAGCCATCAAAGTGGCCAAAGGAAGACTTGGGAGGTGGGGGGGAGACGTTCTATGATGAGAACCTGCTGGTGACGGCTGGCCAGTGTGTGACGTGGAGGTCACAGAGGGCCTCTTTAGGACTCGGTAACAAGCACGGGGAGCCAACACACAGCACATCCTGTGTGAGCCTAGGCGGTAGTTTGCAGCCTCATACGGATCACTTAATTCGGCGACAGGAAAAGCATGCTGAAGACAAAACATGCCACCAGATGTGTCAATATAACGGAGTGGAGCCTAACTAGGGTTCATTATCGGCACCACTTCTGGGCCTCCTTGCAATCAGACAAACTGAGAACCACAATGAAGTCCGAGGGCGGCGCTGACATTTCGGCGAATAGCTGCGCGGCCCACGCCGTCACTGTCGGTGGAGGCGACGAGCCGGGAGGCCGAGAGGTCGGCTTGGGAGCGGCCGCATGCGACTAGCAGTATCGATGTCTGGGATAATGTGAGGATGATCACCTTCTCTGCACAATGCTGAAACTCTCCAGCGTGAAAACATGATTGGAGCCGGTGACTCATTTTTGGTTTCTCACCCGCCTGCAATACCGCCTACCCAGCAAGGGAAGCATTCACACACACACACACACACACACACACACACACACACACACACACACATAAACCTGTTCCACGTTCCCACAGTAAAGTTGATGTGCTACCATTGCGGCCCTGAAGAGCTTCTTCTTCTTGACACCTGCCGTATCTTCCGTGTCACCGACAAAAAAGAAAGAAAAAGCTGAGAAACTCCGTAACGAGCTCGCTCTGGTGACTCCAATCTCTGAGCAGCGAGACATGCAGGAGCACTGTAGGAAACTGGAGCACACGCAAATAAAGGAGCTATTAGCGCAGCGATGACTGAGCGTGCATAATGAATACAGTTTCGATGAATGCCGGATACCCAGCTGACTCTGGTTTCCTGGAAGGAACCCTTGTTCAGCTCTTTTCCACTAACCCATTGATGAATTCTACCAAAAGAGAAAAAAACAACCCTCGTTCCCATTTATAGCCGTTTGTCGGTTGCTCGGGTGGTTTTTCATTTTTTATTACAACGAGTCTCCTTTGTCGGCGGCTCCTCTCACAGTGAAGAAGAGGAAGCTACAGGAATGCCTCTGACTCGGTCAGACATGGACATCTCTTTGGCTTCAAAACAGGTCGCAGAACAAGTGAAGCTAGCAAATGTCTGCTGTGCACAATAAAAGGTTCTTGACTCACAACTACAATATATGAAGAGGGCCGGCTGCTAGCGGTTTGTTTGATGGGTGACAAATGAAAGAGGTTGATGATGCAGACTCTCATGTCTTCGTTAAAAAGCATTCACTTACTGAGTGAAAGTATTCATGACAAAAACAACAGTTTGAAACAATATATTGATGTGCGAATTACACAGCGAACATTTTTGTAAATGCCCCCGGTGTGTAAAGGCCTTTTAGGAAGAAAGTGTTATTCTAGACCCCCCAAAAAACTAAAATTGTGAACCATGATTGTTGCGAGTTGTGCTGCACCACATCAACCCTGGCCCTTTAGGAGCCTCGTGAGGAACCCTGGGTGGGTTCTTGTTAGCACTCTTAGAAGATGGAAAGGTTCCGCATAGAACCTCTAGCGAGGTGCACAGTATGTATGTTAAGTTCTCGGTGTAGATACGTCACGTCTTTCATCTGCCGCAACATGTTGCATGGGATAAGAACAAACAACACGTACTAACGGGGGGGGGGGTAGGACACATGAGGAATCACACAGCGGGTTAGCTGCAGTGTGGAACTGGCTGATCTCACATTGACCCCCATGGAGACGTACGGGCCCCGACCTTACTGCTGCTGGTTGCAGATTAAAGATGGACAGTTGGGTAAGGTCATATGGAGATATCAAGCAATAAACACTTTAGCTTTTAGCTAGCATCTGTTGCCCTGCAGGTCAACCTCAAGCAGCAACAACAACAACAACAACATACTGCCCCGGTGATGGCAGGTACACTTGTGTGTGGTGTCAGTTGCTCTACAGCTCCAAATCCAATTCATTCTTCTTTGTTTTGGTGCATCTGTCCATCTTTCTTAACACTTTCGCCACAGCTTTAACAAAGTATTTTTATATGAATTTTACCAAAACAGTTTATTATATTTTTGAATGCTCTTATTGGTAGTAATGTATTATATTCAGTTTGGAGTGAGGTAGTATGTAGTTTAAATGTAGTCCTGAACAGGATTACATAAACAAACCTCTTAAGGAAAACAAGGATTTTTAAAATTTATTATATACAGTCCATGCTTATGAGCCACAGGTGTGAGTATGCGGTTAAGATAGCAGGTTGGCCTCTCAGCGCGGTGAGTACCTGTGCGTGGTTTAATGCATGTGTGCTCTGCTATCCTTAAAAAGACTCCTCTCCCAACACGCCGACGTGAACGCGCCCTGAATTGGAGAGAGTTGGTGTGAGGTTATGAATGAGCGTGGGAGTGTTGGGAGTCCAGCGGAGTGGGACGAGTCATACCTCTGGTTTTCGGCGTTTCAGGATTTCTTTTCTTTTCTATTTCCTCCACATTGCTTCGTGCGCTGCCGAAACAGAGGCCCTGCGGGGACACAGAGACGCTCAATTATTCATCGTCGCATTCAATAAAACATGAATACCAGCCACACGTGGCAGCCCCCGCCATTCACACTTCTTCCCCAAAATGGGTCAAACTTTTCCCACAATGCTTTGAGACGACGTCAACCTCTAATGGTGACGCTCTTTTTTTTTTATTACTATTATCATGGTGATAAAACACGAGACAGTGTGATAAAAAGTAGAGAGGAACAGGTTCGATACACACAGATCTCTCCAGCTGGAATAAATGACCACTCAGAAGAACAAAAACAGAAACATGTCGCCATTGTGGCCGTAATATTTCAATTGGTAAACAACAGGTTGCTGCCGGCTTGAATCAAAAGCCTGCGTGATGGCCCTGTTTTCACTGCCTCTCCAGCAGGCGGGTGGATTTTCAGAAAATCCATTGCTCACCTCTCCAGGTGTGAATGAGGAGATGCTATTAAATGTAGGGCATCACAAGCAGGCTTGACAAATTAAACCAAAAAAAACACTCCATGCCATCTGGTAGTGGACTCGACAATTCATCTTTTCATTTCAACACACTGGGATCTGGCGTCGCGGCTGGTGTGATGATCCAATCTCAAGATGGTCGGTCTCTAGTTTGCTTTTGTATCTTAAGCGCTCATTTTCCTTCACATGACTCATTCTTGTTCTCTCATTAAATCATACGCATTAACTTTATGTTACGTGGGGAGTCGGAAACTGTGTAATTGTAAGTTCTTCTTTCTCTGTCATTGATGCTGTATGTACTATTAAAACTGTTTTGTGGAAATGGAAAAAATTAAAAGGTATTTTTTTTTTTTTTTTTTTAAAGCATTTATCTGACAGAGAGTATTCTCTAACTCCTACAACACAAATGTAAATCTCACAACTGTGAGCTAAACCACAGAGGACGTATCTGGCACGCTATAAGGCGACCTTCATTCACAAGAACAAATCTCCACCGGGCGTGGACGAACTTTAACGGTGGCTGCCGGCTCTTCGAACTGACAGCAGAAACACACAATGCAGTCATTGTGCAGCAGCAGGGCCGTGTGTGTGTGTGTGTGGGGGGGGGTTAACTGCACCTCCTAACCGCCCTTTATTTACAAAAGACGCGCCGTCGTCGCTGCCAGATATGTTAGAGCCCCATTAGCTGCTGATTTGACTTTAAAAAGCTCAGCCCCACTAATCTAATTGAATCTGTCTCTGTGGTTTCTGCCGATTGCCGGAGCAGCTCGCGCTGTATTGGGTGCTGCGAGTGCACGCGGGCTCCAGCGATGTGATGCAAACTGTTTGTTCAGACGCCCACGTGGAAAGCTGCTGCCGCTGCTGGTTTGTGCATGTCGGGGTCTGTTACATGATCACTTCCTGTTATTGGTTCACTTGGCAAATGCCGACTGATTTTGTAATCACAAGATCAATACGCGTGAAGCGGTGCATGATGGGTAAGGAGCTGAAAGAATATACATTAGTCTGTGTGCATCAGTCCTGTTATTTGGCAATGTAGACGAACATGTGGAGTGGAGGGTCATGAAGACTTTCGCCAGATATAAGCCGTCATCACGTACCCACACACACCCACAGTAGAAGAAGAGACAGAGGAAATGAGCAAGAGAGAGAGAGAGAAACAAAGCGAAGATAATGAGGACAACAGGATGAGACACTTGAGACGGCTTGAGTCTATTTTCTCAGAGGCTTTAATTCAGCAGGTCGGAAAGCACCTTTTAACAAAACAAGCGTTACTACAGGGGGATGAGTGAGCATTCAGTAGTGCTCACATGTTCAGCCAGAAACACAACTGCTTTTTCACTAGGCGTCTATTTTTGGGGATTCTGTGCACAAGAACTGTGAGGGTTACCCAAAATACTCGAGCTGATCTCAGTGTGTGTGTGTGTGTGAGTGGAACGTGTGATTTAAGTCTTCTTTACCAGCAGAAAATTGCCATTTGGCTGCTCCGCATGTCTGCGTCCGCTCTGTGGCCCCCGTCATCTCTCTCTGTCGCCTGATGCAGTCATGGCGACGGGGCTCCCAGCAGGCTTTGCTGTGAGTTCCGTGGGGCCCCTGACACCCGGAGGGATAGCTGACTCTCTCTTTTCATCAGCAGTCCACTCCCAATAAAACATAATGGCGCTGAGGTTGCGGAGGGGGTCATTCAGCTACGCGGAGCAGTCACATGACCGGCCCGAGGCACAACGGACTCAGTCATTCTGCTGGGACACATGAGTGGGACTGAAGTGAGAGACACACAGCAGCATCCACAGAGAAGACCCCACAGTGAGCGACAGTGGGCAGGAAGGCACTGCATGTGCTCCACAGTGCAGCCAGAGTTCAAGAGGAGAAATCAGGCTTTGTGCGGATTCATTTCATTTCCCCTATTTGCCTAATAGACCCACGTACCCACCGGGACTGTGAGCTGCCAACATTAATATTTCCAGTCTTTCATTAAGTAAAATGTTTGTATATGGCATTCAGTGAAGGATTATTTTTAATCAATATAAACATGCATAAAATGACTGAATGTAGGCCAAAGACACACGGCACATATGAAAAGCAACAGGCAGCTAGCTAATGTTAGCAGTGATAGCTACGCCAACTTCTACAAAGCTGACCGAGCATCAGCCGTGCTAATGGTACCAACAGTGCCAAAATTGGTAATTTGTGACGATTTTGTCGTTTTTATTCCATGCATTCTTCTTCCTGGTCAAAAAACGTGGCAACTGCATTACCTACAACAGAACCCAAACGCTGAAAGTTCGGTCGGAGATTCCGGTGTGCTATGCTAGTAAGCTAATGCTAGTATTCTCTTAAAGATGAATATTACCGCAGAGTAACAACAGCCATTGCTGTAAAGTGGAGCGAACTTCTCACAGATCGTTCTACTTAAGGAAACATAAGAGTTTTGCACAAAAATCAAAGTTATGAGGGCAAGTGTGTTGTGTGGTTTACTTCACATGTCAGATTAAGACAGCAGAAAGACTATCTGGTATTGTCTTTATATGCTTTGCTCCAGTTAGCTTCAAATTCATAAAACAAAGAAGAAAAAACAACTTGACAAAACGTAACTCGATTTTTTTCTCTAAATGAAAATTGCAAAAGGGCTGGTACTCCTCCAAGAAACTCCCTGATGGAAGTCAAGTGGTAGTGCAGGAGGAGAGGAGACAAGCAGGAAGCCTCTCTGAACAGGTTTGCAGAAGCCACTATCTCAGAGACGTTGTCACGACTCCCTCACCGGCTTCCCACCTCAGCCACTCAGCATCTTAGAGGGCCCCGGGGCCACTCACTGAAGGGGCCTTCTGCTGGGAAATCAACCCAAGTCTCATGGTGTTGGGCGACTGCTTTCCGCTCCGCGCCTCGCACAGTTTAACACAAAACCCGCCGTCAGCCGCCCACTTCTGGTTCATTTCGGGGCTAGTCTCTGAAGGGTAAGTAGGGCACTCTGCCGTCTCAATAGGAGCTGCATTTGCAAAGCTTACAGCTGCGGGCTGCAGCCTTTACATGGATTTAGAGCAACCTTGCAGACGGTGGGGTGGCTCGGTAATGATAATATCTTCAGCCGCCTGTGGTTCTCTTTGTTTTTTATGAAACATTGTCGTGGGGTTCATGGGTAAAGATATGACATGCCGGCACGCTAATTAAATCCAGATCGTTTCATCCCCGTTCCCATGAGCCCTGACGGAGGTGATGTGATTGGCAGGTCAGGCCTGAGAGCCCTCGCCGAGAGGCTGACTGACAGACGCTGCTGAGGAGTGGATTAAAATGGACTCTGTACTGTAGATGCACTGGCTGTCTGCACACAGGCCTACGCTACGAAAGAAAGAGAGAGAGAGAGAGAGACAGACAGAGGGAGAGAGGGATTTGCCAGGTGATTAAAGTGTTATGGAGGAAGCAAAAAGTAGGGCGTTTTCTTTCCCAGATCAAGAACGAACACTTCAGAAACACCGAAAAGCGTCTGTTTGTAGGAAGACAGAATTCATCAGATCAAACTTCGATTTCCTGATGCAGTTTATTCTACCTGAGTGAAGCAAAAAAACATTTAAAGCTCCCTTTTGAAATCGGTGGAACCTCCAGAAAGAGACACTTGTGAGACCTCAGGACAGTGGAGTTTGTCCCCCATGTCTTACATTGTGATGATGTTAAGAAGGGGTCACTTCACAGCCAGTAAAGATAGGGAGAGTAATTACAGTGACCGAAAACTCCTTTATTCTACCAATAAGTTGTATTTATTCAAACCAATAACGGCAGAGACTAAACTTTTGAAAGGTTTGAAACATGATACGCTGTGGTAATCAGTTCTGTGATTACCTGCCCGGAGGAGAGGCTGACGGCAGCCCTCTTAGCTGCAATGCAAGCAAGGTGCTGTCGGCTCTTGTTATGGCAGCCCAGCAACCTTTTCAGCCCTTGAAAAATGACCCAGTTTTTTATCCGCCTTGCCCTCAAACTTGCTGCAGACTGAGCAATATATACTCAGAGTTTCGCCCACATCCTCTTTTTTTCTGCTCCCCACCATCTCCTCAGGAGCGACCTATCCGTACTCCGAATTGTGCAACTAATTACATAACTATCACCGCGTCAAAATCGATTAATGGAAGGAGCCAACGATGAGAAAACCTCGCTTTTTTCTCCCTCATGTCTGTTGAGAGTTGCACATGTGCAGTACTGATCAGACAGTTGCTAGCGGAGAGTTTGACATTAGCCAGTTAGCTAGCAGAATATCAAACAAATATTTTACACTGGACAATCCCATCAATAAACCGGTGACATGTACAGTATGTACGGCTTTAGTTTGTATATTTGGGGGTTTAAAGCTGAGCCAGGCCATAAAACATGACAGAGAGTCTTTTATCATGAAGCATAATGCAAAACATTACCAGTGGAAACACTTTATACCCAAAATGTGCATAGCAGGAACACCTTATTTGACCTTGGGGGGTTATTTAACAGGTGACAGAGCATCCAGAAGACGAAGCTCTGCAACATCGCTGGCCCAGGTCTGGCGTGCCGGATCAATGAGCGGTCATCTCCTTTTTGTCTGCGTCGGCAATGCAGAGAACTGCACGCCTGCACAGCAAAACGGACAGCGCAGCGCTCCACAGAGGGCAGACAGCCGGCAGAGTTCAGGAGACTGAGCACTGCGGTGGAGATTGGCCATAATAGGAGCTCCTGGCGAGTAGTCTACCAACGCTCGGAGGCCAGGATTCTACATGTAAACACTTCCGCTGTGCTCTGCGTTGACAAAAAAAACTAAAAATCCTGAAATGAGACCATATTGAAATTCATATGACACCATAAAACACAGTAGCCTCTTTGCGATGCAGATCTTCTAACCGCATCGTCCGCGTGCAGCACAGGGAGGCTTTTGTTGGGGCAGAATACGGCCTCTGTCACTCACACGCGACACGAGGCACAGCTGGAAAACTCGCAGCGAGTTAATCATGTATGAGGGCCACTAACGTGCGCACAGAAAGCACTTTGTTTTCCTCACAAAACGCAAACACTTGTCATCAGTCTGCCTGCCACCGCGGTAAACATATCATTAATAAGTAATAGGGCACGGCGAGACGCATTGTCCGCCTCGCCGGGCGTTTCGGCGAAGGCAACGTAATTGCTACTTGTGTCTGGCAGGCTGAGCCTTAAGACGCTGCACATCAACACCGAGCCGTTAACCGCTGAGAGGCAATCCAAATGCTCCCGGATCACGTCTCTTGCACCTTTAAGAACAGCATCGAGATCGATATTGTTATGTGGCCCAAACTCAACTCGCTCTCCTACCAGTCTGTGGTCCGAAAACAGTAGAATTTCACCACCACAGAGTGTGATCAACGTGATATAAAATACTCATTTACCAAATGTTTTGTTTCCGTTTGGATTCGTTTGAACATCCACCGTTAATAGTTAATAATGCATTTGTGATCTGTTTGACGCATTCTGTGGTGAAAGTACTTGTTTTATGTATTTGCGACACTGACTCACAGCAGCTAGTGAAAGACATTTACGCAATTTATTGGTTTGTGTACAGAGACACGAATTGTGTGGCTAGATACTTTGTAATTACATTACAAAACTTAAGTTTGATTTAGGCAACAAGTCCCGTGTTTAGATACACACTTTTCTTGAGAATTGGTTCAAGGCTTTTTGCATTTACCATAAACAGGGCTGGTGCAGGAAAAGAAAAGACAGTGGCGCCAATATGCGGTCATGTGCTTTGCAAAATTCTTCAAACAAGAAGCCATTGAAGGGAGACTTTGCTTTTCACACATCATCAGTAACACACATCTGAAAACCTGCAAAGGCGTGCGCTGCATTGCCTGCTGTCTAGAGAGAAAAAACTACGCTGTTAGATTGTAAGGAGTTCACACCAAAAGTTAACGTTAACGTTTGTCTCTCCACTGCCAACACAGTAAGCATGAATAAAACATTACCGTCTTTAATTAATTCACAAAATCAACTTTTTGTTTATGATCTATTTATTAGAATTTTCTAAATCTGCTGGGAGTAGACGAATAACACTCAGCCGGGCTCATTGTAAATTAAAGTTACTCCAAGGAACTATAGATGGGTGATGATTTTCAAATTTTTTAAGTCATTAAATTAAACAAAAAGCAGATAGTTTAAGTGACTCGATCATCTTGTCACACTACAAACTGGGCCTCCGACCAGTCCACCGGGGACGGACCCTGATCCGGCTTCGACCTGCAGTCGGAGCTCTGGCGGGAGGTTAAAAGCTCCGCGCCCGGCAGCGGCCTCTCCTCCACCGGCCAGGAGCTCCGCCGGTCCCTGTTCAAGGCCAACACAGACACCACAGGGCAGACGGGCCCAGGATGTATTGCTGGGCCCGTTGGAGGAAAGGGAGGCGCGGGAGAACCAGAACCAGGACTGAGCGGGGGCAGACCCAGTGAGCACTAACCCGGATTTCAACGTTGATTTCTGGTTGAAAAAGCGTTGATTTGGGGTCTGAACATCTTAGACGTATTTTAACCATCATTTGAACCGGCTAAATTACGGTTACAATATCAACGTTTCACAAAACACCAATTTGTTTTAAAATATTGATGGTTTGTGCAGTTGTAGGTTGAAAGAGACACGATTTTGGTTACTTTAAACGTATTTCTCCAAAATCATATTATGCTGACCGTTGATATGTGGTCTACACGAAGACGTTATTTCAACGCATTCAATGTCTCATACAAAACTTCGTAAATATGGAACTATAGACTGTGTGCTGTCAACAAGAAGCTCCCAGGACATCGCAATGAGAGCAGAGCACATTATGTCTGTATAATCACGTAAGTTCACGTAAAATACAACTCTGTGTTTACTGCTGTAACACGCATGCGCACGGACTCAGTGCATATTTCTAAGTTAGAGACGCTGGCGTGCTGTCTGCACGATGCTAGCTAGCTTACTGAGTTGATGAGCGAAATGAACGAGCTGACGGAATAAACGAGGCTTCACGCTAAGGACATACTCTGTAAGTACTTGAACTACTTTATTCCAATATTGCAAACCGAAATATCATTACCATACCATTAATATCATGTTATGCTCACCATGGTGGCGAGGCTGCTAGCAATTGTAGCGTTATCATGTTAGCTTGTAGTGTTAGCATGTTACGAAAGTAAACATAGACACGTGTGTTAGTTAATATTGGAGACACTTTCTTTGTGGACTGTCCCTGTAGCCCAACGTCATAAAATAGAGGACATTTCACATGTAAACTACACGTGTATTTTCCATATTTTTCTTACTGTCCGTAGTACTATGGACAGCGAGTGGGGCTGTACACATTTTAAATACTTGTTTTATTTACAGATGTCCAGCTTGAAAATATGGCAGACCTCCTGAAACCGGCTCCTGTGTGGCTTTGAAAACGACATTTAAAGAAGGAGATTATGGTTTTATATAATGAACATTGTTTATATTGATATTGTGCTTTAATAAATACAAATGAACTGCTGCCTGTGTCACTTGGTCTTTTGTCCTGTAAGTGGAAACTCTTGATGTGTTACTAACATTAAGTATTTAGTTGCTACATATTGATCTGAGAGCATTTTGACGGTTAAAACATGGTGACGTTGAAATCACGGTTAAATCACGTTGAAAAGTGAAAGGTTTTTTTAAATAGCCGACTATTTAAAGACGTTGATTCAACGTTCACGTTTAGGCCAGATATTAACGTGATGTCCAATACTGGCTTTCAACTGATAAATGTGGATGTGGTTTCTTAGTAAGCCTCTATATCATGATATATTATTATTAGCACAATGTAGAGGACGAAAAATTATAGTATTGCAAATCACGTTTAAATCTGGTCTAAGCGTGAACGTTGAATCAACGTCTACAAATAGTCGGCGAAAAAACTTTCACTTTTGAACCAATTCTGAACGTCTTTTAAACGTCCATTCAACGGAAAAATGCTCACTGGGTAACGACATACTCTGGAAGTACTTGAACTACTTTATTTCAGTATTGCAAACCGAAATATCATTACCACACCACTAATATCATGTTATGCTCACCATGCGGGCGAGGCTGCTAGCTTGTAGTGTTAGCATGTAGTGTTAGCATGTTACGAACAGTAAACATAGACATGTGTGTTGGTTAATGTTGGAGACACTTTCTTTGTGGACTGTCCCAGTTGCCCAACGTAATAATATAGAGTGTTTAGGACATTTCACATGTAAAATACACGGCGGACAGCGAGTGGGGCTGTACACAGTTTAAATGAGGAGGACGTGAGTAACATACTGTACTGTACTAATACGATCATGGTCAAAACATTGTTGTTTGGGTTATGGCAATATACAAACAATATAAACAATATACTGTGTAATATCCAGGTCAGCATCGTTCTGTTGAAGACACGTTTAAAATACGTCTGTGGTCTCCGGTGAAGAGACCTTCAAAACTGGTCTAAAAGTCAATATGTTTTTCTAATACTTGTTTTATTTACAGATCCAGCTTGAAAATATGGCAGATCTCCTGAAACCGGCTCCTGTGTGGCTTTGAAAACGACATTTAAAGAAGGAAAAGGAGATTATGGTTTTATATAAAGAACATTGTTTATATTCATATTGTGCTTTAATAAATACAAATGGACTGTTGCCTGTCACTTGGTCTTTTGTCCTGTTAGTGGAAACTGTTGATGTGTTACTAACATTAAGTATTTAGTTGCTACATATTGATCCGACAGCATTTTGACGGTTAAAACACGGTGACGTTGAAATCACGTTGAAAAGTGAAAGGTTTTTAGCCGACTATTTGAAGACGTTGATTCAACGTTCACGTTTAGACCAGATATCAACGTGATGTCCAATACTGGCTTTCAACTGATAAATGTGGATGTGGTTTCTTAGTAAGCCTCTAAATCATGATATATTATTATTAGCACAATGTAGAGGATGAAAAATTATAGTATTGAAAATCACGTTTAAATCTGGTCTAAGCGTGAACGTTTAATCAACGTCTACAAATAGTCGGCGAAAAAACTTTCACTTTTGAACCAATTTTGAACGTCTTTTCAACATTGGGCGTAGACGTCTTTTAAACGTCTATTCAACGGAAAAATGCTCACTGGGGAATGTCAGGCCCTGCTGCAGTAACATGAAAGGCTTTCTAAAAGGGACTCAGGTGCTCGTAAACACTACCGCTGTTGTCCACAGGGGCCGCCAAAATCAAGTAATAACTTTAAACATGTATGGTATTTGGACTTTTGGTCGGACAAAACAAAGAATGTGAAGAAGATGTAACTGTTAGCCGAGCATTTTCAAACTACCTCTGGCATTTCATACGCTTAATCAAAAGAACGATCGACGGGTTAATTTAAACAAAAATGACTAGTTGATGCCCTAAAGAAGAAGGAAAACAGCATTTTGTGCCGTGTTAAATACAATACTGAGCATAATGCATGGAGTCAGTGAGCTCTTTCAGCTACTTCTCTAACCACCACATGGTGCCTTGGATCTGCTGCTAGCTGCCTGTTATAGTAACCTACCATTGCCATACCACCGCTTCAGCAGCAGTAGAAGCTTTCCGTTCAGGCTGTGGCAGAAATTAAAAGATACTTGCTCGACTTTATTCAGCGATAAGGTTTTAAATATAGACAGAGGCGCTCCAGTGCACTATTAACCTTCTGAATAAAAGGCTAAATGGACTTGAGAGCTGAATGGAATCGGAGAGAAAGAAGAAAAAGGGAGATTAAAAATGGAAAATGTTGAGCAGGATATGAGAGAGAGAGCCACGCTTGCTGGCACTCTCATGCCTTGCCTGCGCCCCAGATGTAAATGAGCAAATGTGATTCCCTTCAGAGGGAAATGAAGCCACACTTGACTACCGGCGACTGACTTTGCACATTTGGAGCCGAACACAAAGACGAGCCATGGCAGGTGGAAGTGGCGGGCCGATAAGGGACTGTGCGTGATGCTATCAGCTCGACGGCATCGGTTACACCTGCCCCTCGAAGCGAGACAAACAACTCCGGCTAATTGAATTCCTTTGAAGAAAAACACCCCTAAGACGGACATCTCCGCGGGTTCGTTTTGACGAGCTTTCATGCGAGTGTGTCGCTTTCACACATCATTTCCTCCCTGGATATCGCTGCAACGATGACCCAGAGACATATGCCCGGCTTGCTGCATTCAGATTTTTTTTTAATGAAGCTGATGGATCTTATAAAAAGCTAGAAGAAAAGAAAAACGGCGGCGGTAAAACCTCTTGGGTTTTTAATTAGTAGAGTGAAAAGAAAACTCGCAGTTGTGATATGGAGATGCTGGAGGGATTGCAAGTGGTACAAAAGAATTAAACGCATTGTTTTTTGCTACTCGATCAAGCTGTCAGAGCTACATTGGAGCCCACACTGTCACTAACTTCACTCCCTGGATACATATGATCACACTTTTTGAAAAACAACAAAGCGATTTCAGAGAGAAGCAGATAGAAGGGTTTACAATGTGCGTATGAAAGGTTGTCAAAGTGATTCAGCAGTGAAAATGAGCTAAAAAAAATGAGCTAAATAGATAAAAGATAGAAGCTAAAGCCAGCTGGTTACAGTGTAAGGTGAATCATCGTGGAGATCGAGACAGAAGACATTGAAATTAAGGATCAACATTGTTCCTGTAAAGCCGGGTAGATCTTTATTCACTGTTACAATCATTAAAAGGCAAAAACAGCCCGTGTATACATTCAGTACACCTTTAGTAGCTAGCGTAGCATAGACGTGCCAACGGCAGTTAATGAGGTGCTAACGTACTCTGCTAATGATTGGACAGACTGCGTTTTAGAGGCGGGACTTAGCGAAGGGTCGATTAACCTTGTTTTTCTATTATTTGATAAGCGCCAATAAATAAAACGTTATGTATGAGGGCAAGAAAAACTTGAAAAACCTCAGCCTGCTCTATTACCGGCTGTAGCCTCCTAGTGACGGGGAAGCAGGGGTCGATGGCCCCCAGAGAGCTGTTCCACTCATTTCCTGTAACCAGCATAGCCAGAGCATGAAAACACAGTGGAATTAGCAAGCTGACGTTAGCTAGCACACGAGCCGGCCGCTAAATGAGTCAAATTGAAATACTAAACGCTCTACCCTTGTCACAGCGTACGTTAGCACATTGCTATCGCCAGATAATCAGCTACTAACACTGATTCACCAGATGGTGAGATGTGCTGATAGCTTAACTATCAGTCCACAGGAAGGAGAGAACAGGCTCGTGTTGCACTGTGACAGTAATGATACACAGTGGTGACTGCAAGAGTAAAAAATGACAGACACCGTGGAGAGAGGCAAGAAGGGGGGGGGGGGGGGGGGGGGGGGGGGGGGGGGGGGGGGGGGTTTTTTTTTT
>NW_022280055.1:6097823-6102293 GCF_004355925.1 Anarrhichthys ocellatus | reverse complement strand
TCTAATCAGAGGGCGTGAACATTTATTTATTTATTTCATGACATAGATTAGTCTAGAACGGTCAACTCTATCTAGGAGCTGGCCTTGCGATATTAGAGCTGATTTAAAACGGAAGATGGCTTTTTACATCACAGTTTTTATTAAATTTGGTGAGAAACGTCCAGGTTAACATCATCCCAGCCATATCATTTAGTCAGAAGCTTAAAAAACACGTTTAAGTGTACGGTACGTCTTCAACCTCAATCTGTGGCTCAACATTTACTCATCTGTAACAATAGCTATGTCACGACTCAGCCTCAGCAGGGGGGGGGGGGGGGGGGAGTTCGTCCCTCTCCTCTGGGAGCGTGACACAAAGGACGACACTGTAGCGATGTCTTTCTGACCTCAGAGGTTGTGGAGTGACGCTGAGCGTGGAGGAGCAGCTGACTGCTTTCCCCGTCCCAGACGTATGAGCCGGGGCCATCTGACCCACCGCAAGCTCCGTGTGATGTTATTGACTGCTCCACTGCACCGGCGGGGGTGCTACATTTAATCAATAGTGTGAAAACACTGGGTTTGATTTAATATGCTGGTTGTCACAGTATTCTGGTGGTTAAGCAATGTCTGCAATAGCATTTAATATCCTCTTACTAGGAATTGCACATCAAAGAAAGCTGTATATACTGCACATATACTCAAGGTCCACTTACTAGGCTTTTTCTGGAGCTTTCAATCGCATCTTACATCTTCATCAGCAAAGTTTGCTCAGCTGAGATCGCTCACTTGTTATCAAGTGATGAACTTAGGATGATCACCTGAGGATGAACTTCAAGCTCCATGACAACTGAGCAAACTGCCTCCCTGATGAAGACCATGAGATGTGGTGGAAAGCCCTGGGAAAAAGACTCTCTACATTTTGGTCAAGCAGAGACATGTTGGCTGTCTTTAGATGTATATTTGTATCTTAGAGTACACTCGCTGTGTACAAGTGAAAAAGATTACCGCTATTCAGTGTTACGGATTCATTGCAGATTCATTTTTTATTCATTTAAGATTCACATTTGTTCAATAAATTCATTATTTGGCTCAAAAAAAAGAAAATACTGAAAAATGCACATCATAATTTCCCAGTGCCCAAAATTAACATTCTTAAATTGATGTTTTTTTCCAGACCATCAGTGTAAAATCCAAAGACATTCACTTAAGTTTCACAGAAGACCAACATAAACAGCAAATATCCAATAACTTTAGCCAGTAAAATTGTAATTTTGGCATTAAAAATGGCTAAAGTGATTAATATTTTTTAAATTGAATTAGTTAAAACAAATAGTCTGAATTCAGAACTCATGCCTCTATATGAGAAAATGTGACCATAAGCGAAACATTTCTTTTAAAGTTAAAAGACTGAGACTAACCAGGACTCGCAAACACTACCTCTTTCGTCCACAGGGACCGCCACAATCAACACAGAAGGAAAGTTCCTCATGGTAGCTTTAAATCCAGACTGTTTTATAACCAGAGAGAAGTTCCTCAAAGTAACTTCAAGGGATGCTTTTAGAAAAACAAAAATCTAAAAGCAGATTGCAGATTTGAGTTTCCCCAAGTGTATCATTGGGACTAAAATAAAAGATCAGCTGGTAAAGATCTACTACTTCATTAGCTTTCCTGTGTTCTACTGTCCTCACCCCTGTGTGATAACCTGCCTGATCAGGTCTCTCCTGCCAAAAACAAAGTATCCGGCGTGAGCTGGGATCAGGAGCGCAGTAATTTGGCAGCGCCTGTAAGGAGGATGACAAGCCGTTTAAAGCTGTCTGTCTAACCGGGCCCGCATGCTAAACACAGGGGACTTTAATCAGCGATAGAGAGCGATGCCTCATCCCATTGTACAGCACCGATAATAAAAAAAAGAAAGAGGAGCAGCCCTCAACTCATAACTCATCGATGAGTTTTTAACACAAACATGGACGTAAAGATTTGTTTGATGTCTGCTGAATTGAGATATTCAGACCTGGACAACGTGACGCAACAGCTTCTACAGGAAAAAAACAAATATATTTCATAAAGCGCTTCTGGTTTCTGTGCTTGGTTTCAAAGACTACTACCACTCAGACAGAGATGATGCCGGCAGCCTGGGGACTGATCCATACACTGGGTTTCCATACACCTGCACCTGTGTGATTTTGCAGTTTTTCCCCTGAGAGCCACCTAAAAATAAAGTCATTCCAAGTGGCACGTCTTGCTGTCTGTCGCCTGTTGTAAATACAGGCCGCTTCATTGGGAGAAACTGTTGGGCAGCCGACGACAATACTATCAATGACACCGATTGTGCAGACAATGATTAAGAAAATGGCTGTGGTGAGGTTTTATAGGCTAAATGAAAGGATTGAGGGATGGAAAGGTGATGGAAGCAGTTAGAGGAAGAGGGCCGTCATCATATGAGAGGAGGCAATCTTATCACCGACCAAACATCAGCTTGGGTGGGTGGTGTTCTCAAGTGATGCCGACACACTTTACCAGCATCGCGCGCCTCGATGCGTGGAGGAATGAGAGCTGGTCCTCAAAGTCTGCTGAGCACTACGGTTTCCCTAATGCACGCGGGAGCGCCTAAACGCATCCCAGGTATATACAAGAGACAGAGAGAGAGAGAGAGGGAGAGGGAGAGAGAGACTGCCAATCACGTGAGGTTGTGTCCTTCGCCTGACTCTCCATTTAGCCTCTATAGGGAGAGGGAGATGCTGCTGCTGATGATGATTGGGGGGGGTAAGCATGGTAAACAACCCGAGCAGAGGACCCTGACACCAATGCGTCAAGATGCTTTCAGGGCTAAACGCCTCCCGGGTGATAACAAACGTAAAGTATTCCTTCTGTTTCTCCGTTGACTTGTCTGAGGTTAATTAGCTCCGGGAAACCCGTGTCTTCACTCCAGTGACACGGGCTAGATATGTGCTGGTGTGTAACAACATTTCACCGAAATACACACCGGGTGTCATTAAAAAAAAAAAAAAAAAAAAAAAAGACAGCCTTCCCATGTAGAGGAGCGGGAGAAAGCGTAGCTAGCTAACATGCTAAAGCGCCTTTTAACGTTGAAGAAATGTCAATAATATTGATACTACATGGAGAGAGAGAAAAAAATCAAAGTAAGTCACTCTGCTTCAGAGGTACCAAGGCAGCAGAGTGATGAGAGGAAGGGGACACGTCTTACCTGTTCAAACGCCTCTAATATCCCGCAGCACTATACTCCATTGCCGTTGTGATGAAGTGGTTTGACAGTGAGACTGGCTGCCCTGGTGTCGCCGTGCTCCGCTCGTCGTGGCCGCTGCGTGTGATGGCGTTAGCTCTGCAGGGCCCACAATGAAACTAGCGCCGCCTTCACGAGCCGTCGGAAATGTCACGCTGAGGCAGCGTGCGGCAACCAACGGGGTGCAACAAAACGGGTTGTGCGGGTTGCATAAAAGATTTATCTGAGGAAATAAGACTTGGAAATTGTTCTTTGTATCCGAGCTGTCGAATGGGATGTTTAAAGGACAGAGGACACAAAATCCACGACATGATTTGTTGGCTGATTTTATCTGACCTGCAGCCCATCTTATTGGTATTCCCTCTGACAAGGATTGGTCTCGTTGGATGTCTCTCTTTTGGTATGTGTTTTCGAAAATTAAACAACTGCATTTATTACAAATAAATAAGCATTACTTTGTTACGTACTTTTTTGACTTATTAATTGTTGTTTGGCTTTTATTACCCCAATTGATTGCTCCGACAGTCAGAATCCAGAGCTTTCCAGAAGCAAGTGAAGGACGCATAACGGGCCCGGTCTTTGACTGGCAGGACGCCCGTCCAATCAGAGGATAGCGAGGGGGCAGTGGGTGGGTGGGACGGGGATGGTGTAAACAGATTCCTTTGATGAAGATTTCTAATAAACGTGGATTTAACACAGATGTCACAGCAGAAGTAAATGATCCTAGACTTGTATTAGGTTTTAGAAGATTAGTGACATCGAGAATAAAACATGTCTAGGTCTCAATAGAAATATAGTAACATCTGAAAGGTTTAAGTGTGTTTTTTCTTATAGGCGGTGCTATATTTTGGTTTGACTTCCAATGAAGTGACAAACAGCTGTATGAGTTGCAGTGCATATTTACTTTTTGTTTTGTTTTTTACTTGACGTTGGAGCGCCATCTTCTGGCTACACAGTGGAAGAGCACTTTAACGCCTCACAGAGCAGCCGTCTCACTCCGTACAGTCAAGCCCCTCATCACTTCATTCGGGCCTTTGCAGCCATACCAGACCCGCTCTTGAAGTAGCAGTTGCTGTCTGATGTCTGTCAGCTTCCCACAGCTCAGAGCCTACAGCTGCTTCGGCGGAGCGGACTCACGCGCAGACGGTTGCACGCACACGGACACCCCCCACTGAAATAATGAAACTGAAATAATGAGATATTTTTTTGGAATATATATATATATATATGTATGTGTATATATGTATAGGGGG
>NW_022280055.1:5990032-6092823 GCF_004355925.1 Anarrhichthys ocellatus | reverse complement strand
CCCCCCCCCCCCCCCCCCCCCCCCCCCCACACACCTCAACAAATCCAGTTGTTTCAAGGGAATGTTTTCACAGCCATATAAAATAGATATAACACAGGGAATTACGACCTGTTTCACTTCCTAACACTAGCTCTGAACTGCTTGTACTACATCATCAAAACTACTAATGACAAGATTTCAATTTAAAATAGAAAATCATTTCCCAATCATTTGAATAGTTTGTTTCATGCTAATAACCGCTATAGATCACAATACAAAATTCAAAGGAAAACATTTCGAATTTAACAGACGAGCACGACATACATTCTGCTTGAGAAATCTTTATTGTACAAAACAAGTCAATGGAAAATAATTTTCACAGCAACAACTTGAGTCACAGACTTTGGTTCTGCAGAATCTCTGTATATAAATGTAAAAGTATAGAGACGCATCGATACAATCATTTTACATAACATCAAAAAAGAAGAACACATAAGAGCATCTTAAACCGAACATTGTGCACCACAACTCTCGTGTTGTCACCAGAGTTTATCGTCCGAACACCAATCGTACTCTGTAAGGGCTTGCATAGAACATGGATATTACTGATTCTGGGGCCGATTCAGTTTTATGGGCCTCCACCGGCTGTACTAAGCTGACAGAAGAGACACAGTAGCTGCTTTGTCTCTGCAGTAGTGACGGTTTGTTTACATCCATTGTAAACTGTAAGCTGGAGACAGAGGAGAGATCCCCAAAACTCTCAAATGTTACATGACAGAAAATACGATATACAAGTCAAAATATTCAGAAACGTACACTTATACATTGAGTTATTCAAATGTATATATTTGTTAAGTCAAGTGTCATTTGAGAGAAGCCGTTAAATTGGAGAAAAGTCATCAAGGCTGACGTCTCCAACATCTTACACCAAAACAAACTGATAGATGGCACCAAGAGGAGAAATATGTATTTTGTATTTTGAGGTGATTTGTCCCTTTAAGTTGTGACCCGCATGTGTTACCATGGGACGTGACTTATGGGAACCCTTTTCCAAATAGTCCATAAACTACCATTCAAACATTAATATGATCCTACTTTCAGATGGCTATGTAATCCATTTCGGGGAGCTCTGATTCAGCAGATCGCAGAGAGCATAATTTTCATCAGAAGGAAAATAGGAGAACGTTAAAATTAGTTTTCAGGTTGCGTGGGAACCCCGATAAGGGATCTGGCTCACGGTCTGCATTCCAATTCATCCTATAAGGTGTTGGATGAGGTTGAGGTAAAGAACTCTGCTTCCTTGTAATAGGAAAGGGAACAACACAAATTGTTGACACAAAGAAAACACGGACGCACACTATTCACAGGCCACAGGAGGCTGTTTCTTTTAGCAAACAACTTCATAAAGTGATAATATGTCCATGTTGTGTTTACAGCTTGCTCTGCTGCCCCCTAGAGACCACAAAGTCACACTCATGTCATTTGCAGCGTAAAAAAAGAAGTGTACGAAAATACATTTGCGGGACTTCTTGCTTGAGAAGTTACCGCAGCAAACTGGTACCGTGTAAGAGGACGACACTGTCTCTTTAAATAAGTGCTTTATTTTGCGATAATGGCTCCTTTTGACTTGGAGAATGCACATGTGTGTAATGCGTAAACCGCAGCTTGTCATACAACGCAGGGAGTATACTTTAGTACTAACGTTACATAAAAAGAGTCATTTCACTCCACCGACAAAAAAATATGTATCTAAGCTGATGCTCTTTGACACAAGCAAAGATGGCGTAAAAAAAACAACTTTGTACAAAAGATGGTGGAAAAAGAGTAAACATATTTTACTTACAAACAAAGTGTTCAGAATCTTGCAAAAACCCATAAAAAATGAATAAAGTTGAATCTTGACTTTGACTGGAAGCGTAGACGTTTGCCTTTTGGAATAGTCCTTAAAAGTACTGATACTGATGCGGCAGCTTGCACCGGTGCTGCTGTTGTTGTTGTTCATCAGTCCATCCCGGTGCCGCCGCCGCAGATATGCAGTTTTCCTCGGAGAGGGCTCAAAGACGACTGTCACCTTCCTCACTGAAAAAGAAAAGATGGAGGCATGTGATAGACAATTTGAGCCTCAGTGCAGCCGAGGAACAACTGCAGAGTTCGGATTAAAAACAGAATCTTAAAATTCCACTTCTTTTAGAAGATTGAAAAAAATCTGCCTCGACTTCAACGCGAATCCCAACATGAGCAACAACATTATTTGTTTCTACACACCAGAATACATCAGTTAATACTCCAGCTATAGCTTTCAGATTCAGGGTATTGGTCTTTTTCAAGTGACAAGGCTCCAAATGTAGGTTAATAAAGTTCAAGTAAAACATTGGTGAGAAAGTCAAGGTGCAGGTCCACACATCTTCTATCTTCACTCCCCAATTCATAAACATAAAATAATTAAAAGTTACTACAAGATTTTGTGTTGAACTTGGTGGCTCCTGTGGACGAAAGCGGTAGTGTTTCACCCCGTGAAGCGGTGGTGTTTCACCCCGTGAAGCGGTAGTGTTTCTGCAAAGATCTGCAGCTGCCAGAGTCCCTTCAGAAAACCTCTGATTTTACTGCAGCATGGGTCTGACAGTCTGCCTCGCTCAGTCCTGGTTCTACCAATCCTCCAGTCCCTTTTTTTGTTGTTTAGGTGAAGTGAGCCTTTAAAAAAAACAGAAAGTTCTGAACGCGGCGGTGTCAAACCTGAGGTTGGATCCCTCCACGTCTTCGATGGTGTCGGGCAGCGGCTTATTGGCCGTCTCAGGTAGCAGCAGGGTGAGAGCGGAGCCCAGCAGAGGGCAGAGCCCGCACAGAACCATGGGGGCCTGCGGACTGATGCCCTTCAGGAGGTACAGCATGGGAGCCAGGACCCCTCCAGTCCGAGCACACATGGAGCCAATACCGATCCCGTTCTGTCTGTGGGAGACACACAAAGAGGGTCAAAAAGGCCAAAGGTACATATCTACATCAGCTGTACCAGCGGCGTCCCTGGGTCATTATGCTACATTTCTCTTCATCAATGACTGTCGTTGATTTGGTTTTAAAAACCTCGCGTTGCATTACATAACTTGACGTTATGTTTTAACATCACGATTAGTACTTAATCTGGAAAAAAAGCAACAATTTTTTGTGGTTGCACACTTTTCCCAATGATTCAAATATGTACATTAATGTAAATAAGGTGCCAGAGTGCATAAAAAAAGACTCATAATAAAGCCTATTTATCGTGAGCTGCACTATAAAACAGTCTGGCAGGCATTGGACTGTAATCTATGATCACGATTGCTTTGTGTCAAATGTTTTTTTTTTTATGGCATCACATCTCAATTATAACATACCGTAATCACAGCTGGCTTCATTTCATCACACAGGGTCATAGACCACTGGGTGTCGGACAACCTGTCTGATGTCCTTACAACCAGAGCAGGTTTGGTCTCAGCACAAGCTGATGAGTCACGTCAAATGGGGCTCGGCAACCTCGTTGGGAAGATTTAGTCTGTAAACCACAGGAGTGTTTTGGGAGGGAAACACTCACCTGATAACGGTGGGGAACACCTCCGCCGAGTACACGTAAATAATGGAGAGAGACGCCGTGATGCCGAACTTCCCGATCATGGCCAGCATGGTTTTGACGACAGAGAGCTCTAGAGGAGAGGTCAAAGGGAAGTGAGGGAAAAGCTGGTTAGAACTTTGTAGCACCACCATTAATAACCCACAACGAACTCTCTTTAACAGGGTGAAACACCACGGGACCCATCGACATGTGACACAATAACAATTTGTAAAACTAAGAAGTGGACATTTCCTACAACAACAGTGGTCAGTTTATAGAGATTTTCCAACTCTCGTTTTGGATAGAAAGCTGTATATATAAATATACATATACTGTATATATACAGCTTTCTATCTAAAACAACAAAAGAAAAAACAACAAATGAATTGTGTTTACGTGTATTTATAGTCATTGTAATTTTATTGTGTGCCCTTTTTAAAAAAAAATTTGGCAATGTTGATTTTATTAAAAACAGTCATGCCAAAAAAGCAGCATATACTATATGTCTCTACTATTTATTTTTTAAGTTCTTTTTTTTTTTACTATGTTGCAGTTTACATAATAAGAATTGTTCTGGAACCGTTTCACGCATTCAAATTATTTTGTATGTTGTATAACATTGTTGTATATGTATGTTGTTCATTGTTCTCTGTTTGGACAGTCTATGAGGAGGTCTGCAGTAAGCGGCCGAGTGTGTCCATACCATTGGGGATGAAGACGGTCAGCAGGCAGGCCGTGCCGCCCACGGCCAGGAACGCTAGCTGGGAGAGCTTGCGTGAGCGGTTGAGGGTGAACAGGGTGATGGTGCGTGCCGGCATCTCCACCAGGCCGAAGATCATCTGGGTCAGGTAGATGTTCATTCCAAAGTCAGAAATGTTCAGCGACAGGCCGTAGTACACGAGCACGTTGGCGAACCTGAGACAGAAAAGTAGAAATATAGCGTCATTTGAAGTGCGTCGGTTACACGATGCCCTCCAAACAAAGTTAGCATGTGTGGGATCTTTCAAATAACGGCGTACATTTTAGTTTGTGGGAGACATAATGCATGAAAAATGAAAGGGATGGTTTGGGGGTTTTGAAGCGGGGTTGTATGAGGTACTTATCCATAGCCAGTGTATTATCTGCAGTAGATGACAGTCGGCAAAAAATATTTACAAGAATGAAACACCTCCACTGTGCTGTTCTTGATACCACCACCGCGCTTGAGTAGGAAAATCAAGAGAGACTGTATTGTGCTCCATATGTTAACATGAGGTGGAAACAACAAGATGCACGAACAGGTACAAACATGTAGTGCAATAAAAAACATGTCCTAGAGCCGGAAGAGTGATGCTTGTAGAGCAGTTCAGAGAAATACCCTAATACAGTGTTTCTAAAATGGGGGTACTTTAAAATACTTAAACAGTACGGGAGGTTAAAAATATATACAGTATATATATATATCAGTCATGCATAATTTCTAAGATAATTACACTATAATAAGTTCAATAAAAATGTAAATGTAGGCTCGATAAACCACATATATTCATCAATACTCCTATTTTAATGTATTCGTCTCAGTAAAACACAAATAATGTGGGATCAACTGGCAATGTTTATCGCCTTAGTTAGTTTCATACTCTCAACTCTTTCAGTTTAGATTACGCAATACTTTGGTTTATGTCCAAGTACCGTCAAAAAGACATTCCCATCAGCCTCAGCTGCAGTTAGTGTTTGATGACAATTTGCATGTAAGTAAATAGAAGCCTGCTTCAACTAAAATGATGACCGTGGTAAATTTATCATTAACTGATAACCTTGTTGAAACTTTTATTGTGAACATGTTAGCATACTAACTAGTACCATTTCTCCATTCATTTCACCGTCATTGCTAAAGATAAACTAACTAACTTTGGACCTCAAAGTGGATCAATCTGCCAGTTTGGTTTCGTTAGTAATCACAGAGCCACGAGTAGCGCTGAAGACTGTTTGGGTGTGCCACTGTAAAGCACAAAAAACACACAAATAAAAGAGCCGTACCGCAGCACTACAGTGCAGCAATAATAATAATAACGTAAACAACTGTAGAGCTTTTTATTTTGGCATGTCAAATCCCAACATGGACATGAGGACAAAAATGCTGGGGAGACAAAGATGCGTTTTCATATCCAGATATAAATACTGACATAAGGAAAAAGGGAATGCTCTGCTCATACTCACCAGAGATAAAAAACAATCAAAGAGTGCTTCCTCATTTTGGGGGTTCGAACAAGGTCTAGGAATGAGTATTTTTTCTTCACCCCGGCTTTCTCTTCAACGTTATGGACCTGGAAAAAACAGGGAGTAAGACAGTGAGCAACAGACTTGGGAGTCCGGGTTAAAAGGTGGCAGAACACTACTGTTTAAGTAGTTTGCATGTGTAAATGATAATGACATTTATGCAAAGTAATAATGGTTGCTTCAGAGTGAGACCGGAGTACCTATGTCATACAGTTAGTGCTCTCTCACTGCTACTAAAGCAAGGGGAACTATTCAGCACTGTGCAGCAATGATCAATGAAGTGATCTCAAAATCAGCTGTCAGGCTACCTTGTCACGCTACCGTCTCACGCTACCTTGTAACGCTACCTTGTAACGCTACCTTGTAACGCTACCTTGTAACGCTACCTTGTAACGCTACCTTGTCACGCTACCTTGTAACGCTACCTTGTAACGCTACCTTGTAACGCTACCTTGTAACGCTACGTTGTCACGCTACCGTCTCACGCTACCGTCTCACGCTACCTTGTAACGCTACCTTGTAACACTACCTTGTAACGCTACCTTGTAACGCTACCTTGTAACGCTACATTGTAACGCTACCTTGTAACGCTACCTTGTAACGCTACCTTGTAACGCTACATTGTAACGCTACATTGTAACGCTACGTTGTAACGCTACGTTAACTAGGGTAACTAGGTGGAGGTGGAGGCTTACAGCGATGGGTATTTGTTATTAATGTTGTCATTTTGAACAGATTAAATAAATGACTAATATGTAACAAATATCACAGAGTAGAAAATAATGAAATATATTGCATCTGTACCTGCCGCATCTCCAAATCTTTGCTGAGGAGCCTCCCATTCATCTGCGCTGCTTTCCGGATCAGTTCCCATGCTTCCTCCTTTCTGTCATTAGCCATTAGCCAGCGAGCAGATTTTGGCAACACCCTAAAAATGTAAAAGAAAATTGTCCAGGTGACCTACTTACAAACACTTGCACTCAGCCCACTGTGTATTATCTACAAAACATGAAAGTCTCATGTGAAAGCCCTCCAGTTTGGAGAAACAGACAGGAGTACCAGCACGGAGGAGAAAAGCAGTTTACTGCTGTGGACGGGGGCAGCAGCAAAACCATTTTTAGACACCTAAAAAAAATCTTTATCAGTTTAAGTGTACACTATATTTAGAATATTTTTACCTTGTTTACCTTGCCATAAGACAGACGTTCCCAAGGGGGAACTGAAGCCGTCATATCCATCCATGCTCTCGCCAAAGCCACCAGACTCCATTGAAAAAAAAAACCTGTAATTTCACCTCGTGGAACACAGGAGTAAGTGGTCTACCGCTCCCTCAATCGTTTAGTTTGTTTGTGTAATTGTGTGACTTTGGTGAATCCAATCTAACCAAAGTCCCACTATAACACAAACCAACCTATCGAGGCAGTGGTAGACCAGCAACTCCTGCTGCCCCCGTCCACAGCTGTCCACTGCTTTGCTTCTCCTGTGCGTTTCTCCAAACTGGGGACGTCCCGACCGTAATGTACTGTGGCACACTGACTATGGATAAGTACATTATACAACCAAACTTCATAACACCCAAACTATCCCTTTAAAAAAAATATTTACAAGAATGAAACACTGTGCTGTTCTTGCTACCACCATGGCGCTTAAGAAAATCACAAATCCTGCACACAGTGGCTTTAATATTAGGTAAGAGAGACTGTATTGTGCTCCATCCGTTAACATGAGGTGGAAACAACAAGATGCACAAACAGGTACAAACATGTAGTGCAATAAAAACATGTCCTGAAAGCATATTGTGGCTCCCTGATGATATTTATGTTGAGAGGTAGTCAGACAGCTTCTCTATCCCCTGTGGGGACTTGCTGTCTGAGGGTGAGGTCATCACAAATGTGCACACCACTAAACTTGCTGCTTCTTTCTTGTTTCACACAACACAGCCGTCGTTGAGAGGAGGGAGGCGACTGTCATCTCTTTCACCTTATCGACGTTGAGGTTGTTACCCACCAGCGCTGCGTCGCCCGCGAACTTGATAATTACGATTGGAGCCTTGTTTGGCGGAGCAGCCGTGGCTCATTAGTCCGAACAGAACATCCCTGGGGGGTGGGGGCTGCGAAGGTCCAGAATCCAGTTACCAGGAAAGGCCAACTTCCACACCGGCTTCTGGGGGATGACTGTCGAATGCCAAACCAAAATCGATGAACCGCATTCTCTCACTGGTGTTCTTGTTCTCCAGGTGCGACAGGTCTAGGTGGAGGGCTGAGGAGACGGCCTGTGGAGCTGTTGGTCAGAATCTGAACTTTGACCCGCACAAAAACAAGCGCGTACAAACCTGTGTTTTCCAACTCTGGAACATCACCAATCCTCTGTATTTGTATACGTGTCCTTTCTGTATATAGATGTTTATGTATGTTTCTAATTTTTCTGTAACTGTGTCCTGTGAAGCTGACTTTGTTTTAAAAGGTGATTTACTAATAAAACCGTACTTGAGTAAGATCTATGTCAAGGGGCACACAGAGGGATACTCCTCAAAGAAGCTCTTTGCATCTCCCTGTACTGCTGCACTAAAAAGTACGAGAGGAATTTGGCACCGATCATGCGTGACATCGAGCATTCGCCACATATTTTGTTTTCAATCACAGGGTCTGAAACGGGATCTCCATCATTAACAAAGCACAACAAGTTTGTTTTTGAGTTTGAAGATACTGGAGAACAGAACACGCTGCATCAAATCTGGGTCACACTGCTCTGCCCACTGACCAGATGTAAAAGATGAAGAGGAAACCGGGTGCTGAGATAGCCAGCTGCAGTTTACGCCAGTCTCTTATGAGGTACGCCACTCCAGCCAGAAGTATATAGCCGAAGCCGAAGAAGTAGTCGGTGATTATACCTGCCAACATCCGCTGCTTGGATCCTGTCCATTCTGTGCCTGGATGAGACACACGGATTACATGCAATCACATATACTGTATGTACAGATAATAACTGCTTGAGAAACTACATATAAAAACAAGTGGATCGGCCCAGTTCATTCTATAAGCCATCGTCAGGGTTATTTCCTCATACTGGACATTGCTCGTCCAGAGCCACAGATGACTAAATACAACTGTTTTTGCATAATTAGTAGTCAATCTCATCACTAGTAGAGCCTTTTTGTGTCAAATCAGGGGACTGTCCTTTAAGACTTTGTATTAAACTCAAATTATTCATCCATCTCTAGTGTTTACAGTATTTGTACCTTTAAAACAGAACACAGGATTTTTTTCAAACTTAACAAAACAAAACAAAAGCCTGAAGCTGGAAAAAGGACCAGTTCACGCACATCAACAGCTTCTTATCCATAGAGGCAAAATATTTGAAATATCAGCAGCTATCTATTGCTGCTGCTTCCCTCTCACAACCTGTTCATTGGTGAAACTGTAAAACTGTAAATGGTTTCTAATTGCGCATGAAAACTGTACACAGTGAGGTCTGTGAATTATCTTGAGTACTCGTGACATACTCTCTGTAGAGACATGTTGCTTTTGTTGAGAGGGGGGGGGGGGGCATGGTAGGACATTTTAAAAACCATGGTAAACTAAATCAAACCAATGTGATTGGCTAGATAACACAATGCTTTTTTTTTTTTTTTTTTTTTTTTTTAAATCATTGAAATAAAATTCATCCTTTGATAAGAGACAGAAGTCCCAGATGTCTTTCACTTTCCATGAACCACTGACCTAGGACAAAGGCATTCATGATGACACCAGAGATGGTTGTTCCAACCACAAAGCGGAGGGCGATGTAAACGTAGAAATTAGGGGCGAAAGCAGCCCCGACCCCAAAGACAGCCTGGACCGCCAGGTTGATGAGAATGATGATCCTGCGACCGTACCTGCAACAAGACAAGACATTTCATAACTCTTGTCATTCCATGTGAACAACACTTTGAGAATTGTTCTGATGCAGATCGTGGGAGAAAGTAACAAGGAGTTACATCATGTATTTAATAGTGCTCCGAGGATGGATGTGGTGTGATCAAACTTACTTATCGGCTAAGCTCCCATACACAACAGCTCCTACTAGGAGGCCAAACATGTACATGGAGGAGGCCATGTTGTTCAGGCTGGCACTATCACAAACCAGGTCCCACTGCAAGAAGCATAGAGAAGTGATATATTCTGTATGTTCATGTTCCCCAGAGGATTAACCATTTCCTTTCTGGGGGCTCCATGAGCACCACCTTGATGTTAAGCATCTCTCGAGCCAACAGATAACTAGATTTAAACCACAGCCTTTGTTCTTGAGGCCGTACTCAAGAGGCCGGCTCTGTTGGAGATGCCTTTCCAGCACATACCGCTGCGGCTCCTTGTGTTATCCACAGCTTGGTGACGTTACAGAGCCCCGGACATCTTCGCATCAAGGGCCAACGTAGAGGTCCGGACAATTTCTAAATCAATTGCAGATTTGTCCGACTTACTGTCCAACTGTGGTCACAGCAGCTGGCCCGTCACGTTGCCACACGTGACACCGTTTTGTCCAATCGCGTCATTTTGGTGATATAATGGCTCCGCCTGCCCAACCCTTAGGTTACAAAACAGGGTAGGGTAGGCCAGAAGATTCCTGCTCTGCAGGAGTCCATCTCTCAAACCTCACTCGGTTTAACCCTGTCTCAGGTATCACCAGAGCCCACGGTAATAAAACGGACCCTCGGCATTCCTCAGCTGCATGGAGTCCTCATGTTAAACACATCAGGTGAAAACATAGATATCCTGAGGTGAGAGGCTGCCAGGCAGGCGGTTGGTTTTTTCACTCACCTCAGTTACTGTGGTGCTTTGGAAGGTCTCTGTGCTGTACTGCCAGCCCCCCTGGCAGCTCCCAGCAGGGTGTCCATCGCCAAGAGCTACAGCACCGCTGTGGTTCAAGGGTACCGCGCAGGACAGATCAGGCTGGCCATCGGTGGCGGCCAGACGGCTGAAGTTGAAGTCCGAGGAGGTCGGAGCGCCCGCTGAGGGCCACGAGGAGCGGCACAAATGCGGCGGGGCGGCCCCTGTGAAGACGGAGACCAGCATGTGGAACGCCAGAAAGATCTGAGGCAGACAGATCCACACAAACAAGACCTTCTGGAACTTCCCAAAGGCTCCAATGAGACAGAGGATGCCATCAAAGTTAATTTTTTCTGGCTTTTCCTGCAGATGCATACTCAACATGCACTGCTCTGTGACAGATGCGCTCGGATTCAGAAAGTACAAAAGTGCTCCTGAAACTGGAGGTGTGAAAGATGCACAAGCTGATAGAGGCAGAGGGGTCAGTCAAATAACTGAGGTAAACGAGTGGAATGAATGTCGGCACCACGCTGATGACTAACAGGTGGAGAGAGTGTGCAGTCACAGTGGTGTTGTGCTCCAGTGTGAGTGCGACCTGGTGCTATCTGTAGTGCGTCTCTCTGAGAGTGACTTAACCTCTTATGTGAGCGACGGGAGTGAACCAAAGCAGGAGGGAGGTGTCTGCTCTCTGTGGGAGGAGCTGCTTCCCCCTCTGTCCCTCCCTTCCTCTCGCTCAAAACGTTTTATAACATCAGGGTTTTTTTTTTAACCCATGCAGACTGTGTGCCAAGAGTGTGCGGCAGCCTCTGGTCTGAGACAAACCTCACTCAATGGAAGTTCTACAGATTGAAGTAACAAATGAGCATAAGAGCCACCTTTGCACTCCTAAATTTCTCATGTTTACATAATTTTTTTTGGGGAAAGGCATCATATGGCGTTTGTGTTTCAGTTGACAAACTTGTTCAATTGTTCCCAGCGAGACATCAACACCTGCTGAAAGACATTTGCATTCCAAACGGTATCCAGTGATTCATTCGACACGGGATGCCACGTTGGGGTGGGGTGGGGTGGGGTGGGGGGGGAGTAAATTTCTAAGCTGGGGACATAAAAGAAGTAGATAAGTACAGCAGTGAGGGATTATTACTATGCCTTCATCAGCGGCTCCCGTTTATCTGCCTTATTGGGTCATTTGCTGACATGAGCTACCGCTGCATAGTTTGACCTCGGCGGGGCGATTCTTCTTCCAGGAAATTGAGCCTTCCACTACTACGTGGCTCAAAGCAGAACTCACCATCAAAACCATACACGAAATCTGGAACAGATCTTTCGGGGTAATCTGAGAGGACTGACGTTCGGCATTCTTTGATGAGTTGTGGGGCTCCGGCAGTTCACGTCTCGCACTGTGAGCGGTGGGCGCGTGAAATCCTATTCAAGGCTTTGTATTTCCAAAGCAAAAACACATCAGAAAAGAGTCGCAGGGTTAAGAGAAATTTCACAAATACATTCAACCTGGTGCCAAAAACCAGAGCTCCCATTCAGTGCCAAGCGGACGAAACAGTAAAAAGTGAGTGCTGCAGGATATTCTGTAAATACAGTAAATAGAATATGTATTTCATCATGGGCTCTGATACATTAAAACACATAAAGCTCAATGTTTCAGCTCACATCAGGTACCAAACAGGAAAAATGGGTTGAAAACCAATTTATATATACATTTTAAAACACCTGTCTTGTTACTCTTCCTTGCTTTACACACTGTAGCACCATCTTGCGGTTAAACTCCCTGATTAGATATCATCCATATTTTTGGAAAAACGCGATTTCAGAGAGAAGCAGGCAGAAGGGTCTATACTTTGCGTTTGTAGGATTAGGATATAACTTATTCAGCAGCAAAAACAGGTCAGAAAGATGGAATGTACATGCCGCGGTCGGTAGCTCCCCCGAATTTCGCTACATTTTAGTTTTAATTTGTTGGCCATTTTACTGAAGTACTTATGGCACATGACAGAATACACTCATCACCGTCAGAGAAGGAGGCGTGGGGATTGGATACATTTTCTGGCAGCGGACCTTGAGACGAGTCTCTTCCACGGAGAGGGAGCGGGAGCAGAGGCGAGATGGAAGCTAAGCTAACGCAGCTAGGACCCGATGCTATTCCTCTTCCCAATTTGAACCTGGCTGATGAGCGGTCGCAGCATAGTTCAGGCTAACCCAGCGATGTTTTTTTTAACGTAGAAACATAACATTGTAGAAATGTATATCTCCTTCCAACTTCTCTAGTAACGAGTATCACTGTTACACAACGTTTCACCACGACTAGCTCCATTTCCACAAAACCAGCCTGAAAAAGAAGAAAATCGGAAACCGTTGCGTGAGAGTCTATAGCTCTGTGAAGGTTGTAACGGAACATTTCAGGACTTCTACTTTAGTTCATCGTCAGTCCAGTGTCAGCGTCAGCTACGACTGTTTATTCTCACTATGATACAGTTAGAATACACCGCTGTAGATGGACACCTGTAACTGTTGGTACTCATCTGAGTACTATAAATATGTTCTGATATTTAATCAAAATAACATGAAACCAAATGATCCAATCCCATTGAGACATGTGCTTTCTTTGTGTGTTTCAAACTTTTCTTTAAATATATATATATAGGTCTTAATGTATGTCAAATCTTACACTGCGATAGATTTCGGTTTACAATTTGATTTTCCAGAGTGAAAGGCTCTCACGCCCCCGTGGAGGGAACGTGGAAACACAGCTGGAATACTCGACTAACAGACCAAGCAGGATGCAGAGTGCAAGATCAAACGAAGAGCATAACTGGGCTCTTTAAAAGTGGGACATTCGCCCTCAGGCACCACCTGCTAACACAAGGTGTTTTTTTTTGCTCATAGCACTGGTGTTACAGAGGTTGAAGGTTTTGCAGCAGCAGATTATAAAAGTATCAAGCAGGTCCAATGTAGTTTGAGACTATTGTAATTTAAAGTGTCATCCAGCCCATTGCGCTGTATGGGGTCCACTCAGTCATCACAGCTAGACCCAAACATCATACCCAATCTTGCAATGCAGAATTCTGCGGATACATTTTACAAGTATACTTAAAAGACACCAACAAATGCATGTAGAGCAGCACAACTATGGAGATACCCGCTGGTATAATAAACATTCCATTCTATTTTATCACCTTAAATCCAGCCCCAGAGACCCTCCAATCCAAAGCCTTCAAACCCAAGAGCTGAGCCCAGAAATAGTCCCCTATTTCAGTTGCTGCTGAGGCTAACTGTCCCCCCCCCCCCCCCCCCCTCCTCTCAGACACACTGTGCTCAGTTTCACAAAAACCCTGCTCTCCAAACACCAACCACAGAAAAACAAATTATAACGCAATGTAAAGAAATCTATTTGGAACGAGCGGATGAGAATGTCATCCAGCCCTAAAAAGAGATTGTAAATTAGCAAAAATATCTCTCTGCTGTCAGAGATAGAAAGCAGAGACAGATCCTAACCGAGTGCACGCTCTGTGTCCATAAACTGGCAAGTGAATTAGGAACAAACACAAATAAAATAATAGTACCCAAAAGAAAATTGAATATGGGGTCAGTGTTGGACAAAAAGGCTTCTTCCAACTACGTAAAACATTCAATGAAATCAGGAACAGTTGCTGCCCAATATGTATCAACACGCCAAAACCTACACATAACTCACTCATGTGTATATCAATCTTAGTGCTGTGTTAATATTCATATGGTACCGTTATTGTGTACTTTTGTATTTTAATGCTTTGGAAACACTGTTCTTGAAAATGTCATGCCAATAAAGCCCCTTTGAATTTGAGAGGGAATGCATTGTACAGACAGAAGTGTATTGTACATTTCTGCACACCACGGGGTAGTTGAATGTCGACATTTCTGAACCAAAAATACGATTCATTAATTCATGTGACATTTGCAGAAACGCACAATGCCACTGATAACTTTGTGAAGCGATTGGTTAGGTTGAGGAAACAAAACTACTTGTTGAAGGTTAAAAAAAGAGAAAAAGATCATGGTTCATTTGTGTTAAAAATAATAACGGAACTAGCATAAATAAATAACTGCATGGGTAAAATCGTACCCAGCACCCGGACCATCAGCACTGGCGGCCTTCAGGGATGTGTGCTCTCCCTACTGCTCTTCTCCCTCTACACCAACGACTGCTCACAGACGACACAACGGTCATCGGCCTCATCAGGGACGGTGATGAGTCTGCGTACAGACGGGAGGTTGAACAGCTGGTCCTCTGGTGTGGTCAGAACAATCTGGAGCTCAACCCCCTCCTATACTGCCCCTCATCACCATACTGAACATCCGGTCCTTCACCGCAAAAATCCAGTCTGTTCTCTGCTCCTCCATCACTGTGTGGTTTGGATCGGCCACTAAACGGGACAGGGACAGACTACAAGGGACGGTCAGGACTACAGAGAAAATGATTGGTGCCAGCCCTCCATCCAGGACTAGTACACCCCCAGAGTCAGGAAACATCACTGCAGACCCTTCACACCCTGGACACTACCTGTTTGGAAGGCGCCACAGAACACTGTAATCAAAACAACCAGACACAAGAACCGTTTGTTCCCAAAGCCTTTTCACTCTGATGGACACTTAACATCAGTCGCATAGTGTCAGGAACAATCCCTGTGCAATGACTCTGTACCACTAAACATCCAATGTACCTGTAAATTATATATTCTACAGTTTCTTTTAACATGAAGGCCAAATACCATCACTTCCAATAGAAATCTAATCACGCCATGTATACCGTCATATCCACTTACATGTGACATTAATACTTCCATATTTATTCCAGCACACTTTGTACTCGGTGCCACTGCACTATTGTCTCAAATATCAGTATCCGCCTCACACATCCTGTATTGGTTGGACTCTTATGGCTGGGAGTACAGGCAGTTGTAATAGCAGGTATAGCAGTTGTAAAAACAGAGAAGTAAGCAGGTTTTATTCTGGTCCGTCCATGTGACCTCCCAGAGGGGCGTTGGCTGTACGTGGACGGAGGTGGAGGGCTGGCTCTGAGAGGGACCTCTTTACTCAGTGTAAATAATAATGGAATGTGAACTCAAATACATGTCTGTGCGCATTAAGTGGGGCCATACAGCTTCGGAACCACATTAAACAAACAACACACAGTGACTGCATTCACATATCCCAACCGGACCCGTTTTTGTCCATTACAGAATGAACCAGACAGCACGTTCTTTACCGAGCGCCATGTAGCGGCCTGTCACACATGGTTCTGCAGATTTAACGGTTAGTTTCACCCAGGTAAATGTGCGCGAGGTTTGGCAGACTAAGAATAAACAAGTGGGCGGGACTTGAAGGTCCTGGAGTGGCCCGGCAGTTATGAAGACAAATATTTCCCCTCTGGATCAGTAAGGCGGGGGGAAAAGGTGCGTTTGGAGAGGACACAGAGGGCTGCTTTGTCCCCCTTCTCAGACAGGTCAGAACTCCCAATCTCTACCCCCCCCCCTTATTCCTCTATCCCTCTGCCAGTCTTCCTCCCTAAATCCCACCTTCCAGCTCCCCTCGTCCCCCTGCGCCCTCCTGCAGCTCACAGACCTTCTCACTTAAGAGATGCTATCGCTTCCCTGCCGTTACCTCCTGCTCATCCTTGCTCAACAGGTAAGAAGAGCATTCTCTTCTTTTTTATTTTCCTTTCTATTCTGACTCTATAGACAGTCTGAGGTTTTTGATTGGACAACACTTGAGGGCAAAACAACAACAGATGCTTTGGTTTTCTCAGTAGCAGGGCACCATCTGAATTTGCCTTTTCATAATTTGACTCTTGGAATATATCTATTTGGATAAATATTCTGAAATAATAATCAGCTGGCCATTTACAAGTATATTTGTATTCTCAATTTTATTGGGCTCAGAGTTGGTCCTCCTTTCACAGAGAGTAGAAAACGGGAGCGAAGTCTGAGGTCTTTGTATTTAAAGCTCCCGTGGACCCATTTTCACACCATGAAATGAGCTCATTCAGTAAACCTGGCAGACAGGCTTCAGATTTTTGGCATAGCCCTCAGTGACCCTTGAGCAGCAGTCGGGGGAATTGGAGCACAAGTGGCACCACGCAGAGATTGCATCATAGCAAATACCAAGCAGTTGTATAGGCCCGCACACTAAAATATTTATAAGCTGTTGGGCTGTCACCGCTCCGAGCCATCTGTAGTCTTTTACATTTGAAATGCCTTCTTCCTCGATGTGCAGTTAGGTTGAAGGCTTTAAAACATGGCTGTGTGACCATAATAGGAAAAATGCTCAAATTCATAGCTACAAAAGAGCGTCACATCATTTGAGGTGGCAGTGAAAAGGAAGAAGTTGAGATTGTAACCGATTGGGCTTAAAAGACCAGTGTGTAGGGTTAGGCGTCATCTAGTGGTGAGTTGGCAGATTGCAACCAACCGAAGCTTCTCCAGTGTGCCACGCGTGCATGTGAACTATGGTGGCCGACGCAAAAAATGTGGAAACTGGATTGGCCCTATTTAGAGCCAGTGTTTGGTTTGTCCGTTCTGGGCTACTGTAGACACATGGCTCTGTGAAGAAGTGCTGACGAAAACACGATTCTTATTTTGAGATGAATTAATGAGATCATTAATATATTCCTGTTAATATATTACCCTAAATGCAACACACTGCCCCTTTAAAATGTATGTTTGCATTTTAAAGGGAACTTTTCTCTTTTTTTTCCCTTTTTGAATTCTTGTAATCGACAGTAAAGAGCTAAAATAAATATGCGAGGCGAGTTAGATAAACCTCATGAAATCCCACAACAGCTAACAATCCCATCATGCAATACGTTACATTTCATAGGTGCGAAAATGTACACCTTCAACAGTCAGTGATGATGCAAAATGATGGTTAGAATGAGCCGTTTGTATCTACATACGGAACTCCGGGTCCTTTTGACGGAGCCGGCCGCCATGTTTCTACAGTAGCCCAGAATGGACAAACCAAACACTGGCTCTAGAGAGGGACATTCGCATGCTAACTCCTACACACTGGCCCTTTAAAAAAGGCTCAGAAACTCTGTTAACAGCTGGGCACTGTAGTTTTTAGGTCAAACAAAAGTGAATAGTCCATTTTTTGGGGACTATTTTCAGCAGCGGATTAATCCACATTCAGTGTTCTAGTGAGTATTTAGGACAGCGGGACTGTGCATGAGGCACTGATGTCAAAGAGGCATGAAGCAGGCAAATATTTCTCCAAAGTTTCCTGAGGCAACTTTGACACAGAATGTAAATTTAGCTTTTCCACCTTTTAGTTTCATCAGTGGGACCTTTAGCCATCCGTACAAATCTCTTGTATACAACCAACATGCATGAATTCAGTCAGAGGAATGATAGAAAATGGCAATCTGATATGGCCTTTTGGTGACTGAGCTAGTTATTCTTTCGTAGTCTTGATTGAAACCTTCTGTTGTGTTTTGTTTTTTCGTAGTTGATGATCAGCCTCTTTGACTTCAAGACTTATGTTAAACCTCAATACCTAACGGCTGGCTCAGTACCTGTTCTCTATCTGACTCGTGGTGAGACACCACAGGCTCTCACTGTTAGGAACGCGGTAACGAACACCCACAGAACACGAGAGAGAGATTGGATTTTCTTCAGCTCATGCTGATTTATTTGCATCAAAAAGAGTACATGTAACGCGAGCTGTCCGGATTCAACTTCACAATAGCACTGTACACTACTTTATACCCCAAGCCCCCACCCCCCCTCCTCTGAACTCTCACCTAGACAAGTTACACGGTGTACCTCGAACAAGTTATAACACAAGTTGTTTTTTAATAAACCAGTCTTGCCCTACTGGTTTAACTCCCCCCCCCCCCCCCCCCTCTTACCTTTACTAGACTCCCTGTCTCAGTGACGTGAATAACATATGACAATGATACCGGCCATTGTCACAGTATGAATGTGAATATAAATGGATACATTTCAAATGAAGGATGATTGATTTTACACAAATATATATTTCAAGACAAAAATACATTTTTCTCCCACAGACACAAACTAGAAGTAACTTGTAGGCTCTCTCTCTCTCTCTCTCTCTCTCTCTGGAAAAGTAAGAACATCTCGTATGAGAGGGTATTTTATGACTGTGGTGGCCCGTTACAGATTCTGCAGTTCAAACAAACTACCTCACACGTGGCATTTTCTGACCGACCTCGTCATACTTTTTCTAACGTAGCTAACCATGCAGCTGTCCATGGGATTATAGACAGGTACTGAGTTAACACTGCAAAGGTGTTACTGTTTTCCATTCAAAAAGATGCCTTTGAGGTGCGAGGGTGTGCTGAGTAAAAGTGTTACGAACATCAAACACAGCTCCAGTAAACAAATGGTGAGCTAAAGCTGATGGATCTCTGCCCTCCTCCCCCAGTGCTTCAGCTGGGCTCAGAACAATGGGCAGCTGACTCCTCGAGACGGGCGGGCCGCGGCCGAGAGGCGGCAGTTCTGCCAGTGGCCCTGCAAGTGTCGGCAGAGACCCCACTGCGCCCCGGGGGTGAGCTCCGTCCTGGACGGGTGCGGCTGCTGCAAGAGCTGCGCGAGGCAGATCGGAGAGCCGTGCAACGAGAGGGACGTCTGCGACCCGCACAAGAACATGTACTGTGACTTCTCAGCTGACCGGCCCAGATACGAGGTCGGAGTGTGTGCATGTGAGTGGCTTTCATCTTCGTCATGGAGGGAATGAATACTAGAAACGTGCATCCGATATACTGAGATAACAGCTGTAGCCTAATTAAAGTTGCAGACCTCTAGTAGCTACGGAGCTGTTTTTATATGAGCCGGGCCCAACGAATCAATTATTTTGTCCTAAAAAGATGTAAGTAAGCCGGCTCAGCCAGCAGAAGTCTTGGACGTGCACAGTCTCAACCTGCTTAGCTGGACAAAAATAGAAAAAGAGTTTTTTTCAGCATAACCACTCAGTGAGCAGCTCCAATAGGAATGAATGGGCCGCTATCTTTGAAGGCATCTCTCCTTAATACAGCCATGGTCTACACCGAACATCCAGTCCCCAAAATGTAAGCCAATGCGGAAGTGCCAAAAACTGCCGTTCCTCAAATGGCCACTTCTTCAAAGTCGAGTCAATCCCCATAGACTGCAATGTTAAAATGCCCAATTTAACAGCAGAAATAAACATGTTTACAGCCCGGTCTCTATAGCTAATATCCCTGTTCCTGTCAACTGTACGTGGAGTATATCTTTACACAACTCAGCCGTTTAAATTGACTCAAGGCTTAAAGTTATGCATAATTAAGGGCGTGGACGCTTTGAGTGACCACTGTGATGTTCAGCATTCAGTCGTACTAGACACTCCCACATTTTGTCTTAAGCCTGTTTTTCACGAGACAAAATTAGCTTCCCAATTAATATCACAGTTAACGGGAACTACAGATGCATCTTGCTCCCCAAGCTAGCTAGCTAGCTACCTGGCCCTGCCTCGCTCCCAATATCATCACTTCTGGTTCCAAAAAACTAAGATGGTGACGGCCAAAAATGCCAAACTCGAGGCTTCTAAATGGAAGTCCACAAACCACTGAGTGACATCACGACTACGTCCCCTTCTTGTATAGTCTATGCACCATGAGCGTTTCAGGCATGTTTTAAAGTTTCACGAGCATCTGATGGAACACACACACATTGTAATCAATAAAGCTGCCGACACAGCTAACGTTTCTGCTACGAATGTACCTGCAATCAACGTATTAATTAATGTATACACATTGCCAAACTTTTATTGTATGAATGAGTACATTTTTGTAAATACATTAATGCCAGATTGTATTTTTTAATATTTAGTTTGTCAACATAATTGTGTGACCAAATAAAAGTTATGTACAAATCTCACACATTTTAGATTCCCATTAACGTCATGAAGAGAGTTGCGCTGCCTGAGCTGTGACATGTTTCCCCTCACTCTGTCAGACCTGATGGCAGTAGGCTGCGACCTGAATGGGGCCCACTATGAGAACGGAGAAGGATTCCAGCCCAGCCCCCTCTATAAGTGCACTTGTATTGCTGGAGCCATCGGCTGCACCCCCGCTTTCATCCAGAAGCCTGCTGCTCTCCTGGGCCCCGCGCCGCTGATGGGCAGCATGCCAGCCGGCCTTCGCAGTGGCCAGAGCCCGAAGAAGCACCAGCAGGACACGACCTACATGTCAGGTGTGTGTTTATGGAGCAAACCTGTGCACAAGCGTCTGGCCTGGAATGCTAATTGCTGTCTGAGTTAGCTGGTTGGGGGGGAAAGGGGAGTGTGCGTGTCATTGCTAAACAGAAAGATGGATGGTTCCAGTTATGAGCAGCACGAGGGACGACTGCCTGTTTTTATTAAAAGCACAGTACATTCTACTTTGATGTACCAGTCATTGGTTTGCATGAAACTCTTGCAGAAACATATCTATATCATGACCTGTCGTGGAAACAAACATTTCATTTCTCACTGGATGAACAGAGCACATTGTTTAGATTTAAAATCTAAGAGCTGACATACTCACAAGGAAACAGAAATACAGTTTCAGTTCTGCTAAATGCCCCTTTCTACTCTACTCATTCTTCTTAACTCGTGTACAGTAAGCACAGCTCTAAAGGAATTTAAAGTTTTGGTGAATTTCCTTGGAGGGTTAGGTATGTGGGGCCTATGCACTGCTTGGCAGTACGGTGGCACATAGTTCTTTGCACGGGGTGTTGCTGACACAGTGCCCTTTAACTGTAAAACTGAAAGCTTACAGGGATCCTCCTTTAGCCTGGAAGAAGAACTGTCTGATCCAGACCACGCCCTGGAGCCCCTGCTCCAAAACCTGCGGCCTGGGCATCTCGGTGCGCGTCGACAACGACAACGGCAAGTGCGAGATGAGGAAGGACCAACGCCTGTGTCTGCTGCGGCCGTGTGAGAAGAGCGTGATGAGGAGTGTTAAGGTGACAAGTTTGTCAAAATTCTATTGAAGTGTTGATTTATTAGAGATCCTCCAAAAAATATACACAAACAAAATTCGCTGTTTTCTCCTCTCAGATGCCAAAGGGAAAGACGTGCCGGCCTAAGTTCCAAGCGAAGAAAGCGGAGAAGCTGACGCTCTCGGGCTGCACCAGCACCAAGAAGTTCAAGCCCACGTACTGTGGCGTCTGTACGGACAAGCACTGCTGTGTCCCCAACAAGTCGAGCATGATCAAAGTCAACTTCACGTGCAAGGCGGGCTCCAACACACAGTGGAAGATGCAGTGGATCACGTCCTGCGTGTGCCAGAGGAAGTGCACCGATCCAGACGACATGTTCTCTGACCTGCGGTTACTCTGACGGATCCAACCGAGACACAGGCGCTGGGACGTGATCCCTGCTGTGGCGGACTAAGGACAGAAACATATGCATACTCTGGTCATTAAGTTAGAAAAAACAACCTCTTTTCGTAAGGAACGAGTGGCTGGGATCATTGAATAGATGAAGACTTCTACTTATGATAAAAGCTTTTATGAGCCCTATCTTCAGGACATGCATGTGCAATAAGAACAAGGAATCTGGCCAGCGCCTGTAGCTGTAACAGCAGATGCTGACATATTAACAGAACCTCATAATACTACGGTCAGGGAGCCAAGAAATGGCAAATCAGGTTACACAGATTGAGTTGTTGTTGTTCCTTGTGTTACATTTTAAATCGGGTCATGAATCAGACAATATTGATAAATAACTTATAAAGGTATGTACAAAAGATTTGGTTATGTGAAGTCCTTATTGAAAACACAATCTCTGCCGTAGAAGGAGACAGACACAGAGGCTGATCAGCTACACAGAGATTTACAACAGAGCGGAAGCTTCAGCTGGCGATGCCGAGTCTGGGTGCGTCGGGCACGAGTCTCCCCTTGGTGGCATCCAGATGGTGGTACTCTTCAATCAGCGAGCTCAGTGAGCCCACAGCCTCCGAGAAGAAGCTCTGCTCCATCCCGTCCACATGCAGGTAGTGGTGGAGGTGAGCCTGGAAAAGACATAGAGGGCGTGCCGGTCACTTATGAAGTCTGAGAAAACTATTTCAATCGGACTTAAGATTCCTCTTAACTCATTTCATTTACATATCCAAAACAAATGTCCACCGCAAGAAGCTACAGTATCGTCAAACTGTCCAAAAACCCCAGAAGGTATTCTATGATAAAAACTAGTGATCCACACATTTAACAAGATGCATCGAGAAAACATTTGATGGTTTGATGTATAAGTGACACATTACTTGGATGAAACTTATGTTGGTCTAAAAAACATACAATGACTTTGCACCTTCTTCCTGTAGAGCTTGGTGAAACGTTCCCTCAGCTCCATGAAGGTGAGCTTCACACAGGTGTTGTTGGCCAGGGCCAGCAGGGAGTGGGCGTGACCCACAGGAGGCACCGAACACAGGCCCGTCTTCCAGCCCTCCTGGTTCCACGAGACAAAGGGCAGCGAAGGCTTCAGTCTAGAGCAGGGACGAGAACGACCCGTCAAACGCAAGGAAAGGGCTGCAGTGCTCATGGAGCACCTACGGGCATTTTACAATGATCCAAATGTCTTTAACCTATGATGGTGTATTAGGGCCATTGTAAGTAAAACAAATTATAAAATAAAATTTCAGGGGAAGGGGTTAATATTCTAAGAATAATTTTCATGAGAAAAATACATGGATATTCTGTGAGATGTAAGTGGTCATTTTACAAGGAATAAAAACCTCACAAATTTACGAGAAAAGATTATAAAGCCATAAAGTTGCAAGAAATAAAAATTGAAATTCTCTTGAGATTAAAATCAGAAGTTCACAAGAAAAAAAAATCTTGAAAAAATGTCTTTATTTTTTTTACCCGAATCACCTAGTTGATCATTAGGTTAGTTAAATGAGTTTCCTCAATTCCAAGTTGACGTCTTCAAATGTCTTGTTATGTCAAACCAGCCGTCCAAAACTCAAAGGGATTCTGTTGATGATTTTAAATAGAGAAAAGCAGCAACTCTTCATCTTTGAGCAGCTTGAACCATGTTTGGCACTTCTGCTTGATAAAACGGTTCACCGGTCAACACCTCCTTTGTTGGTGTTTAGTTTCGTCAACACTTCCAAAGTTTATGGTAAAAACCTCCAGTTTTTATTTGTTCTATGAACGAAATTTAATTTAAAAAGGGACCAATAAACAGTAAATTATGCTGCAGTATGTCCAGTTTAATGTGTGCCCTTAAGAGTCTTTTGGTGGGGTATCATTTCTTCTTATAGAAGTATACTTTCTGCCCCCCCCTTCTGTTTCAGATTCCCTCGACAACACGCCACATGAAAAACAAGGCCTGCGGGGGGAGAGCTGAGGGGAGAGGGGAGGGGGCTGCTGAATGGACCAGTCATGAATCACCGCTGCCGGTGCTGAATGGGGGCACTATTTAGAGCCCATCAGGATTGGTGCAGTGGGGGTGGGGGGGCGGCGGCTGCTCTGACCTCTCGATGTTCCTGCGGACGTCAGACACCTGCACGTTGCCCCGGACCATGAGGGCGCAGGCCAGGTAGAGGCTGCGCCTCGGGTCGGCTCGGATCAGCTGGTGGTCTTTGCTGAAGGCATCGCTGAACATCTGATCCAGTCTAGAGGGGCACGGTTAGAGGAGACAGGAAACCAAACATGACAAACGCTATACTTCCACATAACACAGCCTTTGTGCTTTAAATCACTGCATTTTCAATTCGGTTGTATTTCACGGAAATCTTTCGCCCTCATATTGTCGAAACAGAGCAGCTTCTGTTGGTAGCGAGCTTTAAACACGCTGTCTACAAAGCTCCACACAGGAGGACAGAAACTAGCATGACAGTAAATGGCAGCAAAGCGCAGGTAAGACTTTCCCACGGAGCTGAAATAAAACAACCGAAATTGGATAAATAAAATATTTTGTTTATTTCTTTCAAGGAGAGGCGGGTGGTTTCCGTTGGGGGGGAAACAGAAACACCAGTCTCTATTTACTGGTTATAGTGGGTGAAAGGTGGAGGAGGGATTTCAGGTACACTGGAGTTAGACTCGGGGCCAAAGGGGGCAATATTTGTACCTTTGTGTCCAGGCAAGTTCTGCTGAGCATACAAGATATTTTTAAGCAACACCCTGATCTGCATTCATACATACATTCCCCTCCCCGCCCTGTGCAAATTTAAAATATGTTTTCATATAACTTCTGAAGACATAATATATCACATAATTAATACAAACATCTTAAAAAGGGAACAAAATGAGTTATCGAAGTTTTGCTTTTGTAAGTATTAAGAGGTTTGTCTATCCAGTGTATTGAACATCAGTTTAATCATTTATTATTTTGTTTTAATTTATTTGCCACAACAATATACATATTGGTAACAAAAATAAAATTGCTATTATAATATATATATATAATAAATATCTGTGAGCGTGAGCTACTCTCTGTTTAAAGCCAGAAACCAGAGAAGTCGGTCTCTGTTATTCAGTGTAAAGTCTGGAGCTGCTCCAGAGACAAAGAGCTTTATTCTATTGTATTGATCTCAGTTGTGAAGGACAGAATGTACATGTGATATCAAAAGATTGAGAGAGTTGTTCATGTTTACTAATATTTGTGGACTGTCTTAGACCAAAGGAATCAGATCTATAAAAATGGGGGTAGTTCCCCTTTAAGTCTACAGTACCAGCACTGTTTCAAATGGCATTCTACACACTCCCGATCAGTGAGAGGGAGGGGGGGGTGCCTTCTCATTCATCACTACCGTCAACATGTGTGTGTGTGTGTGGTGTGTGTGTGTGTCTCAATACCCGGGATTCAAAGAAACAACTGTGAGGTAGAAAATAGCCGCAGTGACAGCCAGAGAGCAGACCTTCTGGTGGGGACACTGACATCGGCCAGCGTGTACAGAGGGGTGAGGCTGGGCACCAGGTAGTGCAGCCGAGGGAAGGGCACCAGGTTCATGGCGATCTCGTTCAGGTCCATGTTGAGGGATCCGTCGAAACGAGCCGAGCTGGAACAAAGAAAACTTAGGGCGAGGCATACAGCAACAAGTGATTTAGCAGGAAAAGACGTTTTCTCTCTCTTTACATTACAGTCATTTAGCAGAGGCTTTTATCCAAAGCGACTTACGATTCAGTCTATCACATTCATACACCTACGGGAGCAATTTTGGGGTTAAGTGTCTTGCTCAAGGACACATCAACATGCGACTAGCGGAGCCGGGGTTCGAACCGCCGACCCTCTGATTGAAAGACGGCCCTGCTATCCACTTAGCCACAATCGCCCACAATCACTCTCTCCCTCTCCCTCTCTCCCTCCTGGTGGAGGAGGTAGGTCGGTTCTCTTTTCTTTGGCGACACCTGGAAGCTGCCCGACATCCTCCCGATTCCATTTCTTTCATATGCGTTTTACATTTCCGCCATGCTGATTGTCTAGGCTGTCGTTTTATTACGTTGGTTATTGCGTTTACACAACATCTATTTCCTGTCTGTCCATCCAGCAGTGATGGAGTAATGCATAATGGATGAGAGACAATTCGCTCCGCCAGACCCGCAAACCACCAACTTTATGCATTATAGTAGCACAATTGTTAGGACGGAGGTCTGAGAACTGCTGCTTGCAGTGTGTGTGTGTGCGCGCGCGTGTGTGTCTCTGATTGAGCGAGAGCAACAGAAAGAGGGGGAGAAAATGTGGACCATAGCAAGCTTCTTTGTCACTTTTTTGACCTGCCCGCTCAAACTTGCAATCTTTTCTAGTAAGCTTCCATTAGAGAGTTTTTGGGGTTGTTTTTCCTCATCAGAATCAAGTATCCAAGGACAGAGGGTGTCGATACTGATATTTGGGGTGTATAAATAAATAGACTTAATACTACAGGACAAAATACAGTCTGAAAGCTACAGGTGGGTGCCCGATTGAAGAGACAAAAAAAGAACTACACGAGGAAACAAAACAAAGGCGGATGCTTCCATACAGGAGACAAGGGTCCAGTGAGTGGTTTGATGTGCTCAAAAAAAATGAATCATACGTTGTGGCTTTCACAGTCTCCAGATCTAGTGGTGAAAGAAACACTCGTCTGTGTGTGAGCAAACAGAAATACTATACCTGGTGATGTTGAGCAACAGGTTAGCCACGATATTATTCATGGCATCGAAGGGCTTCTCTGCCCCGCTGAGCCCGCCCTGCCCGGAGATGACGGCGCTGTCTCTCTTGATGGCCGACCCCGGCCTCCCACCGTGAGACATCTGTCTGATCTTGTTCACAATGTCCACCAACGACTGGAGGAGGAGAACAAATGCTCGTCGGCTGTCAACGTGTGCATATGGCAGAGATTCTTGCAGAAAGAGGAGAATAAAAAACACACTTGGTTTTCGACGGGCAGGACACAGTCGGCGTGCTCCGTGAGCTCCCTCATGGCCAGGACGCTGTTGTAGGGGGAGGTGACGACGTCGTCCTCTGCGGACGGATAGATGGAGGAGACGATGCGACACACCTCGGGGAACTCCTCCTCCAGCAGGCTCAGCACCCTGGTCCCCAGGCCGGAGCCCGTACCTCACATTCAACATCGGTGCATTAACTGTCTGCTGTAGCCCGTCTTCCTCAGTGTCACGTTCACCAGAAACTTGGTTTCTGTTAATAGTGTGGAATACTGTAGAAGCCTGATTTTCCCAGCTTAACTTCCTCCGGAGAAAGCACATTTTTTAGGCACGTAAACATACACCGAGGTATGTGTAAAACAGAAGACGTGTCAGTCCAAATGCTTTGACATACACGCACAAAATACAAGACTAATAAAATCAGGAAGCGGTCAAACTGTCCCCGTCTTACCTCCTCCCATAGAGTGAATGAGAAAGAAGCACTGCAGACAGTCGCAGTGTTCCGCTGCCTTCCTCAGCTTGTCCACTATCTGCTCCCTGTAGGCTGAGCCATACGTCAGGTATCCGACTGCCCTGGAGAGAAAGAAGGAGAAGTATTTTAATGCAAAGTTGTAAAACAATGTTTTGGTTTCATGAAGCAAGAATGGGCTGTTCAACTCATAAGTACTATGTATAAATGAACTTTTGCTTCCAGAATGGTAGATTCATTTTCTAATTTGGGTCGAATACTGAAAACATATTTTCCACTTTTGTAAACTTCGCAAGCGGTTGGAAAAAAAAAAAAAAAAAAAGAATGTGGCAATAGACAGTCTCTGGTGCAGCAGTGAGTGAGTCTGTCTGACAGAGAAACACAAAGTGGAGACTACAAACATTATATGTTCACACACTCTTTGTGGTATTTGCTGGATGTTCCAAAGATTGACAGATATTCCAACGGTTTGTTATGGCTGGTGACACCCCAGAAAAAAATATATATGTTCGAAGATGCAACCAATTATTGTAAGAATTTAAAGGGGGGGGGGGGGGGGGGGGGGGGGGGGGGGGAGGGGGACGGGCGGGGGTAGTCGACATGCTGTGAGAATCACAGCTCTAAAATAACTCAAACACGTGTCTCTCTGTGAACTGCCTTTTAACATGCTGCAAAATCCACTCCGGGTGTTTCAACTGTTCTGCATAAGAGGCATTGCTTCTTTTTAACAATGGCTGTCAGGCTAAAACCTCCAGAGGGGGTATTAGCACTGGCCCTGTCAGGAAGCACAGCTGACCTTTCCTCCTAATTATGCTCTGTAGGCTTGAGCAAATGGGGGAAAGAAAACTAGAGCCACTTGTTGAGACTACTACGCTTGTCTGGAATTTGAAATGTAGCGTCTGTGTAATACAGCAGGTTTTTATGATTTCAATTCATATTTAGAACTTTAAGAAAACAACTCTGGCAATCCAGCTTCATCGACTCAATCCCTGAACACAACTCTCTGTGGTTTAACCGCTTGTGAAACAGGTAAAATGATGGTTCGTAACAGTTGCTGCCGGCCACATGAGCCCGTGTGCAGACGGCCCCATTGCTCGTCTGTCTCTCACCAGTTGTTGCCTGAACCCGACACGTCCGTGAGGAGCTGGGTGCTGTCGAACACTTCTCTCAATGGGCCCTGCAGGATCTCGTTGACCACACCCTCCTCCATGTCCACCAGCACCGCCTGTGGATTCAAATATGCGAGTATGAGGCCAGCACAAATTTTTTCGTTGCCTTTGACAGCCCGCCATCATTCCTCAACTCCTCTTTGTAACCTTAACCAATGGATGCCTCACCTGAAAGGCAGAATCCAACCCTGACCTCGGCCTCCGACTCTAAAATAAGCTGTTACCCCCTGTGAAGACCAGGGGATGAAAGCTGTTCTCACGCCGTTTTCTAATTAAGGAGCAAAAACTTACCCTGGCCTTCAGATGCTGGATCCTCCCACCAACAGCACAGGCTCCCCCATCCCTCTCCCTGGAGGAAGAAACCAAACATAACAGGGCTACATTTGGACCGCTGCACGGAGGCTAATGTCTCAACCCATTTAGCCGTTACTCAGTGAAAGAAGGTGGGATTACCTTGAGTCCACGTTTCGGAAAAAGCTACCCAGTGCCTCATCATACAATCCTTTCTGAATATGAGGGGGAACAAATAGGATGTTAGTGATGTCGTTACAGGTCGTGGTAGGCGATCAACATGTCTGTTTGATGAGTGAAGGACACAACAACAATGTTTATGCATAGCCTGTGTATTTGCGTGTGTGCTAGAGGTGTAAACATTTCTCAATATAAATTTAAATTCAAAGGCTGCTTTATGGGAATTAAATATATGTTAACTGATTAATCGATTTATTGTCGGTCTATACAATTTCAGACAATTGCTTATCACAGTCGAGATCCTCGACTGGGACGTGTCGTAGTGTCCCTGAGCAAGACACTGAACCTCAGGCTCCCCGGGCGCCTGTCATTGGCAGCCCACTGCTCCCTATATACAGGGATGGGTCAAATGCAGAAGTCAAATTTCGTGTATGTGTATATGTATATGACAATAAAAAGGGTTTCTAGGGTTTCAATTCTCAGCAAGGAAAGGAGGATCTCATGCACATAAAAGTATTACCATATGATATATTACTGTATGCTCTACTACTAATGCAGTCTTTTTTCATTGTATACATTTTCACTTACAGTAACCAGAGAAGCACAGTTGTAAGTAAGTACGTGAATTTATCATTGCTCCATTCTACTGAAGAATCCCAGTTAAAAAATATGTAACTCATGCATCATTATTGTTTAATGACATGTCAAAATGTCTGTTGTGAAGAAGAAGAAACAAGCCTATTGTGAGCTAATGTAAGATGAGAGTGAGGTTGTGTTTGACTTGAATGATGGTTAAGTGCCTTTTCCGTATCGCAAGTGTGTGTTACTTACTTTATTGACGTGGGCGTGTTCTCGCAGAGCGAGGTCCCAGAACCTGCAGCCGACCTGGTTTCCACACTGTCCAACTGAAGAACACCAATTCAGAGTGTAGTTAGCACATGCTGGGGGAAATGTTTCCGCGTGCCAACCGTCCGTTAACTCAGCGGTAGGGTTAACCAACTTAACGAGCTCAGAACTTATGATGAAGTTATGACCGTTCCGCTAATAGCGAGGCTACAGTACCTACAAAGCAAATGACGGCTAAGCTAGCTGTTAGCTCGTGTCTGGATGCTAACGTCATCCAGACACCCGGGTTGTAACTCACCTTGGACAACGACTGACTGTGTCATGGCAGCAGCAGCACGCAGAGCCCTTTCTAACGCGGGGCTAAGGCATAGTTAATGTTAACTTTATTCAATAACTGTCCATTAAGACGACTTTTAGAGAAGACTTTTGAACGCTTCTCGTCTCGCGCCTCCACTGTGTTTGGTCGAGGGCTGATGACGTTTTACCATGGAAACGACGTATTTGGCAATGCAGAGCGTAAACTGCAGCTTGCAATTCATATTCATTCATCACTTATCTCTTTGGCTCATGAATATTTAAATCATTAATATGTATTTTTTTATATATCAATTAAGTCTCCGTCTCCTACACATGGCAGACTTTTATTCAAAACTATTTTGAAGTAGTTTTGCTACTTTCTTTTCCACATACTTAATACATTTATGGATGAACAAACTACCTAAAAAAAATAATAAAGTATTCAACAGAACCTCCGTTATGATTCTAAATTTCTGGTAAAACGAGAGAGAGAAAAGATTTTTGATTCTAGCCAATCATGCACCAGAAAGTATTTCTGTTTAGACATAAGAAAAACAATTACTAGTGTCCGTAGTTACTATTTCTTCATCACAGAATAAACAGTTATTGGGATCAATGTTGAACCTTTGTCTAAAGAGTTCTCCTGATGAATATGTATCTTTGTATACTTGAAATGAACCTCTTTTGCTTATGGAGGTAAAGGTAACTTTACAGAAGTTGATGCATAATTTCTTTAACGTATAGGCTGACAAAATGTATGAGTTGCTGAGTTCCTGCTGAATTGCATGGGAAATAAATCACATGTAAAGAGACTACGGCTCACTTTGTTTGGAGAGATCTTACTTGAGAAATCGTGTCCATCATTGATCAGTGAAGGAAGATTGGAGGGGGCAACCACATGAGTCGTGAATATGCTTCTAATAACCTCATCGGATTGTTTACGGTTGCATTAATTTTACTGGAAATGAAATGCTGCAGAATTTCTCAACAGGTGAGATGTTGCTACAATCATCTAATAAGTGGGTGATGGACCAAATCATTTTCTCCACCCAGTCACTGTAGAATAGAGACCTATTTCTAAAAAGAATGGATCTGTAATTTGAGATGGGTGCGGTGTGAAACTGTGTTTGTAAAATAGCGTTCAATACAACCACTTGTGATGGGAATGAGGACAATTTTACAGGTAATTGTTGAACAAAAAAGTCACAACGTAGAAGACAATCAATACCACAAATCATAAAAAAATACCAAAAGCTGTAATATTTGATTTTGAAGGGTTCCATTTACACAGTCAAAGTCAATGGCCTGTGGACCATCACCTTCCTAATCGTCTGCAATGGCAGCTTTCTTCATAGAATGAGGTTTTCTTTTCCAAATGTCAAAGTGTATCTTGTTGATGGTCTTTAGCTGGATGAATGCACCTTGAAAGACTTTCCATCTTTGTTGTATAATTATGACCTGAAAAGAGAAAGATCTCTAGTTGATCACCTGTCTCATCTTGACTGGCGTTCCTCCATGTTGTTCCATATATTCAAAGTTTCACTTCATTTAGCATGCTTTGTAATATGCACACCTATCATATTGATATAATGGGGATACCGTCTGCTGCCACAAGATGGCAGTCATGTATAACTCATAAACCCACCTTTTTTTCAAGTTCAATTGTAAACCAGATGCTTCTGAAAATAAATCTAGAGTCTAAACGGCTCAATATGTAAATTCTTTAGAAGAATATTTCCGCTGAGGAGAGATTGGGAAATGGGCAGCCTTGTTTTATGCTTCTGTTAATCGTAAGCATTGAGCTATTAGCATCATGATAAACGCATTTCCTGAAATTCTCTCCATGGCTGGAAAATAAAAGGAGATTTCCCAATAATATCCATCCACCAACCTTTTATGGATACAAACGGAGCTACTCGCTCTCTGTCTCAGTCTGGAGGTTGTCACAAAGTCATTACACATTGGACTGACTTTGCTATGAATATTCCCTGGGTAAAAGTTTGGCCATTGCAGAACAAATATTACAAATAATTACATACATATTGTTTACAAATAATTTTGAACTGTACATAAAGAAAGATTCTAAACCAACGAATAGGCCATAAAAACTACATGAAACGTCCTCGTTTTAGAAACCAAAACCCGTACATGGATGTAAAATATGTTTTATTTATCAGAAATAAAACTGTACAAAAACAAAAGTTTTGAACATGAACTTGTGCAAAAACAAAAGTGTCATTGTGAGTATAAGGTGGGATGGTGGAACATAAAATGCATTAACATCTTTTATATTATGTAAAAAGTCTAAATCATGGACACACTGTAGGTTCCTCAGGATGGTTGTGAGCCTTTCATCTTATAAATCTTTACCGGTTATTTTCAAATTTGGGACAATTTGGTCGTATTCTTGGCATGAGACATTATCATGTAAATAAAAAATAAAAAAATACAGAAATGAATGAAAAAATGACAGTAGAAGAGAGAAACAAGGACAAACAGTGACGATACTTCTCTTAATGGTTACGTTGGACAGAAAGAGCGTTTTGTAACGTATTTGGTCAGTGCTGTATTGGGGATGGTGTGGACGGAAGTGTTCACGCTGCGGGACAGGTTCCAACGCTGACCGCCCCGCTGACCAGAACGGCTTTGCTGAAGCTCACTCGGCTGTGATTGATGGTCAGGTTCCTCACGCAGCCCACGTAGGGCTTCTGGGTGGCGATGCTCTCTGGGAGGAAAAGATCTGAGGAAGGAAGAGTGCGTAGCACGTTTAGAGAGATGTGATGATAGACGAGTACAACGGAGGAAAATCAGAAATGTCTTCCTGGGTTCACCTGGAGCTCCGCCAATGAACACTGGCTTCTTGGTGTTTGTGGAGCCGGGGTCCAGGGGACCCACCACATGGTTGACCTCAGAGTCCACATCCAGCTGGACGACGTTGGCGTCCCGGATCACTGAGATCAAGCAAGGATGGAACACATCGGTTTAGCCAAAATAAATCCAAACAAGTTTATATAATGAATCCAAATAACTGTGGGCTACTATTAAGAGTATTTAGACTATTTAATAGCATTAGTAATAGTATTCAAAGTATTCAGACACGTTATTTAGGAAAAGTAGCAAAACCACAATGTGAGAAGTCTCAGTTACAAGTAAAATTATTGTATTTCAAAGTTTACTTCAGTAGAAGTAAAGAAGTGTTTTCATAAAAATATACTGTGCAAATATGACAAAAAGCTTTTGATAATTTTTTATCAAAGTTACCAACTGTAGTTTTAACTAATACATTCTCACCAGTGATTCTGTGCCAGTTGCCGGCACACAGACCCTGTCTCGGCGACACCTTTGTGAAGAACTCATGCGACCCATCGTTCACGAGAACCACCACCTGGAGACACGCCAACACTGCATCCATACTTTTGAACGGAAGGTGCATGTTTGATCAACACGATGTGTTTTTTTTTCTTACTTACCGCCCCTTGATGAATGTACATGGTAAAGTAGCCCTCAGCAGTGCGCACATTCAGCAGGACCCCCGATGTCACGCGGGGGCGCACCTCCATCACCAGCTCAAACCTCAGCCCCAGGTCGAATGTTTCATCTGAAGGAGGAGAAGCAGAGCGAGCGAGATGAAGTGAGTTCTGGGGCACCTCATCCGCTCCGGGCCTCACCTCTCTGCCACATTAATCAGCCGTGGTTCTCTGCGGTGCGCGCACGTGTGAAATTACTCCGCTCCTTCAACAGCTGCAGTTTCGGTTCCCAAGTTCCTTGGGGCGTTCCCCACCCCTCCCTCCCTCCCTCCCATCCTCTGCTCTCCCCTCTCAGCAGAGACACACTTTCACCACAGTTGCACCGAGGGTATCATGTTCCTCCACCCAACCGAACTCTCTCCGTGCACACAGGGATGGTGAGAGACCAGCCGGGGCTTGTGAGTTTTTTTCCACAAGGGAATCTAATGAGCCGCGTAATATAACAGATGTTCAATTTCACAAACAGTTGCCCGATGTAACATACGGGAAGAAAGATTGCACAGAATCAACACTGTGACATCTTTGCATTCATACAAAGCGTAGAATTCCTTTTGTCTCCCATTATCAAACTACTAGAATGTACCTAGCACGACATATCCTCCTTCCTCTGAGAAGTACGTTCCCGCCTCAGAGAGTCCCTCGAAGCACGGGGTGACCCCAAAGGTCTCTGCCCCGGAGGACAGCCACTGTCCGTCAAGCTGAAGGTTCTTCAGGCAGCCGGTGAAGCTGTACGCAGAGTTCCTCTGAAGGGAGACACGCGGAGACGCATATCAGAAGGTGAGATATACATTATGGGGTTATTCTTCAAACTCACAGGGAGCTGGGTATTTAAGTGATTACAAAGAAAAACTTGAATTCATAACCAATAAAACACATCCTTTTTATAATTTTTCATTTCGAGAATGTAAGAAAGTCAAAATGTCCAGAATAAGGTGGAATTTTTAGTATTAGTGCCAGACATAAGACATCAGAGGAGGAAGATTGTTTATTGATTTATAATAAAGTTGAATTGTTGACAATAATGTTGAAACAGCATTTTGAGAATAAAGTTGAAATTTTGAGAATAAGTCGAAATGTCGGGAACAGAGTAGAAATAGAGTTTTACTGTTGAAAATGAAGTCGATATGTTAAGAATAAAATCGTTGAGAATGCTACAACTACCATTAGCGCATATTCTAAAATTTTGACTTTATCCTCGAAATGCAAAATGAAAGAAAATCCTCCTCTCATTTTTCCCCTTCATGCATGTACAGTTTTTTGCAAAGGTTGCCAAAAACATCTATTAATACTGCTCATAAATTACAGAAATTTGTAAGAGGTAACTTTTATTCACAGCTACAGACCGTGATACAAAATCTGTGTGTTTCAAATGACTCATGCAGTGTATGTTTTAATTGTTAAACCTCTCACATAAACTTGAATCCATACCTGAATATTCTTTTGGGCCATCTCTGGAGGAACTCCCCCGACATAGACGGGACTGCTGACATGCCAGGAGACATTTCCTCCCTGAGCTCTGTCTTCCAGCACCGTGAGCCCATCAATTATTAACCGCCCCATACTCCCATCACGGATAAAAACAACCTTCAGCAGGAGAAGAGGAAATAATCGTCACTGTAGACATTGTTGACACATAACTGAATGCATCCACTCAGTATTGACGGATGGAATAAGTTCATGAACTTACATTGTGCCACACCCCGTCGTTGTATTTGTCCTCGCTCCTGATTTTGACTCTTTGGTCTGCTACGTTGAAGGTGTACACAAGCTTCCCGTGGGCCAGGAAGAGAGCCATGAAGTTGTCCTCTTGGACATCCGATACATAAAAGATGAGGCCAAAGGACGAGTGGGTCTTCAGGGACAAGGAGAAGTGGGACCTGGAAGGTGGTAGGCGCATTAAGTCATGCATGCAGGCAACAAAGAAAACCCTTGAAAGAGTGCAGAGTGAGCTTTTCGAAACACACTTAACCTTGAGGTTACTTGTAAAGTGTTCCTCGATTGACGTACCTCTTGGAGAGGGAGTCTGGGAGGTCTGTGTAGTGCTGCCTGCTGTTGGCGATGCCCCCGTAGTGGAAGGCTTTGCGGGTTGCTCTGGGACTTGAGGAGAGGTAGCATGGCTCGTCGTTCAGCTCTAATGGCTCCTGGTCATCGCTCTTCAGTTCCATCAGGCCCAGAGGGAGGCTGGACTTCTCCCTGCTAACCTATGGGAGTATTTGTTGAATGTCAGGATGATGCAGATCATCGCAACTAAATTAAGATCCCCAAGAAAGTCAGTTTTGCAGCAGTCTTTGTTTTACCTTTTGTGATTGGCCCTGTTTGGCTCTAGAAGTGTGTTCCCTGTGCCTTGACAGCAGAGCAGCAGGGGGGCGCTGGACTGGACAGTCCTGCAGGGACGTCTGGACCTTCTCTGTGTATCGCTGGAAGTCCTCCGGCTCAATGTCCCTGTCCTGTCTACAGAAATACAGGTAGAAGAGTGCTAAACATGTAAGAGAGCTCTCAACACACTAGCATGTCTTCATAGCAACAGACACCAAGTCCTTAAGTACTCACAGCCTAATTTGTGAGTCTCTTCCTCTCATGGAGGGATAGAGGGTAAATCCCCTACACTAAACAGCAACAATCCTACAATAAACAATAAAGACCCAAGAACCATATAGGGTTCTTTGACTTGTCCTCATAGAATAGTTCTCTGTGGTTCCAGGTGGAACATTTTATAAAGGTTAGAAAGATCTCAGCGTTGCAGTGTGGAGAGATATGAAGGGGAGGATTTGGCCTAGTGTAACCTGTAGGATAAATCAGTTGCATCCCTTCTTACTTTAGGCTGTCGTGACTGTTCAGTGGGGATCTACCTGTTGATGTAGGCGTAGCTGATGCAGCCTGTGAAGTTCTTGAAGCTGCTGCTCGGCGACCCTCCATAGTAGAAGGTCTTCACAGCAGAACCTGAGGAGGATCTTGTGGCAGATGACGGACGTTTCTTCTCCTGCTTGTCCTTGTCGTCCACCAACAGCGAATACCTAAGGTGAACAGTTCAACCGGTCAGTTAGTTATTTGTGACACTTATGGTTATATTGCTGTAGTATAGGCCAAATAAACAAAATCGAAACATATTATAACCAAATAAAATTCCTCTCAAATACAATTTCTAACATGGAGGCTCTAAGAAGAGTTTAACACTTTCCATGTGTCTAAATTGATGTCTAACATCATTAATTTGAGAGGAAACAGGATGTACTTACCACTACATTGGTATAAATTCTTATTAGATCATGTGTATATATACAAAATTAAATTTTTTTTTTTTTTTTTTTTTTAACTGTGTTGATTTTTATTCAAAAGTTACTGTCTCCAGACAAGTACAAATCAGAAAACAGAGTGACTGGCTGGACTCAAAGCCCAACACTCACAAAAGGCAGCTGCCAAGCTGAATACTTACTTCTGGTTGTTTACTGAGGCCACTAAGAAGTGTGTCCGTCCGTCATTGTATTGTTTCTTGTGCGATTTAACTCGAGTGCCTCTGGAGTTCAGCACCACGGCCCCATTCTCCAGAGAGATACTGAACTCATCAGACTGAAGTGGGAGAAAATAAGGTAACAGTTATTATATAGCAGCACTATTACAAATTATTACAATGACATCCCAGGTAAAATTCTTGATTGGTCTTTTTATGACTAAATCATACTTGTGCTTATCCTTGTTTGGACCCCAAATCCTTTGAAATTGCACAAACAAATGTCCCCCTCCGTGTATAAAAACAAAGATGCGTGTATACCCCTTCACTCAGATAGAACAGGAGTCCGCCGGGCTGCAGCGTTCTGAAGTTGAGTCCTCCCTCAAAGCTGTCGAAGGGGGAAATCTTTGCTGTGGATCCCAGGTAGCTCTCTCCGGTGAAATAGGCTTTCCGGGACATCTGTCACGATAAAAACACATCGCACTTTCATCACCCATTACCTTTCACTCTGCGTTCAGTTTACAGTTCAGTAATCCCCCAATGGCAACAGCGTTTGACTCGTCTGAAAGCTGTTTTTACAAGAACAACAGAATATTTGATCTCAAATGAGACTGAAAGTTTGTGTGTTTTACTGATTGTTAGACTGCTCTCGTCATCCGAATTTGAAATTGGTCCTCGGGGGTTATATGCTGTGCATTATTGCTGACAGTGTGTGAAGTGGTGGAGGGAGCACTTACAAAGGACTCCTCAGAGCAGCCGCTGCTGATGCCAATGGTGCCAGGCTCCTCCAGCAGATTGAAGTCTTTTTTCTGGAACTGGAAACCTTTCACACAGCCTTTCAGGCCTACGACAGCAGACAGCTCAGGCCTGTGGTGATACACATATTGTCACCATCTTATTGTGAATTTCTAAACTGCGCTAGTAACGTTATCTATGTATAATAAGACATATTTCTTATGCTGGCAAATTGCAAAGTGGTTACTTATATTTAGTCACCTATCTGCCCCAAACATAGGTATAGTTGCAACAAGGAAATCTCTTGACAAACATGAAATGTCACAGGTTGAAACTTGAAATCTGATCTTTCTTTTTAAAACTGTAGTTATAGACTTTTTGGCCATTTGGAGGCAAAAGAAGTCCACAAGAAACAAAAAAACACACTTCTTATGATAATAGGCATGAAAGATTGTCATGGCTGACATGTTAGCAAACAGCCTATTTACACATCCAGCAGACACAGTGCAACGGCCATTTGGAGTTGTGTTGCTGGCCACCTGTCGAATGCCTTAATACAATTTACAGGTGAGTTATATAGAAATTCACCCCCAGTACAGTCATGAACGAGGATATTAGCTAAAGAGCCCAAAACAGTTTTTGGTGCCAGGTTGTAAACACGTTTATTTCTGGTTGGAAGTTGGATATTTGAACATGGGGGTCTATGGGGATTGACTTGCTTTTGGAAACTTTTGGTGCTTCCGTATTGGCATCATTTCTCAGCACCCGCAGGTTGTCTTCTTCTTAGAGACATGAATGCTATTGACTAAACTATACTTTAGTGGAAAAGCTTGCGCAGAGCTTCCGCAGAGCCGCAGAGATAGTTTACGGAGCTCGAAGACTGCTCTGTGTCTGCTGGATGTGTAAATGACAACCGATTGCTAAAACCCATCCGCAATAGCAATTTCATATGGTATTACATGCATGTCAATACTTTGTTGACAGCAGAGAGCAACTGTCCCCTCCAGAGAAGTTGGAAAAATGAAATATGTTGCTCTCTGCTGCCACTTGGGGCTTCCAAAGGGTGATGCCCAAAAGGTGTTCATTTTTTTCGTCTACACACGAGAAACATACTGTAAATGCAGTTCCTGCTGAAAACAATATGTCTGGTTGCAAGTATATTTGACTCACCTGGATTGGAGAATGCTCGAGGGAGCCCCTCCGATGTAGATATCAGTGAACGGCAGCGTGGTTTTTGGATTCTCCAATGATTTGACGTGGCTCTTGTCCAACAGTAGGATAACCTTCTTTGACTGATGGTAGATCACTGACACCTGTGCAAACGGCCCAGCAAGACAGTTAAAAGCAACACAAGCTCAAGTTGAAATTGTCCAACAGGCTAAATGAGAAGAGGGAATCTACCTCATGGTATCGCGCATCATTTATTTGCAGCTTCGGTGAGTTACTCTCCATAACTTGTGGCCCTTTGCTGAAGCCAAAGTTGTACATTAGGCGCAGGAATCCATCCTTTAACTCTAAAAGGAAGAAATTATCCTGAAAAGAAGATGGTAAAATACATTAGGATTTGCCTGTGACATTTCAGTTACATTGAAAAACTATGTTTCTACAACACAAGTTATTTGTCAGTGTGCACAAGCTCAGGCTGCAGGCTAAATGGCAGACTGTGTCATACTCTGCCAGCTAATGTATCTTGGCTATCTTTTATACCGGCTATCCACCGTGCGTGACCGAAAATCTACTGAAGAGGTTAAAGATAGAAGCACATTTCAAGAGTCTTTAGACTTACCCCATTGACCATGAGTAAAAGGACACCACTGTTTGCGACAGTTCGCACTGAAATATCAAATCTTGTGACAACACCAAATCTGCCCCTCCTCTCCATATTGTTGATGAGTGCGTAGCCCGTTCCGTCAAACAGGTAGCTGGCAACGCGACTCTGGGAAAATGCCAACTTGTACCTGAGAGCAGAAGGAGGAATGTTATTTCCAAACACTCTGTGTGATGTATTCAGAATGCAGAATGTGTCAACATCTCGCTTCAGGAAGTATCATTTGTAATTCAACTGGAAAAAAAGTATCAAATGAGAAGGGTGCTTTACCAAATGGGAAAAATGGACAGCTCCTACGGGGGAAAATGTCAATTGGTTTTGTTAATTTGACAGATAGCTAATTTGTTAGGGAGTCTGCGTCACTAAAGTACAGTATAAACGGAGCAGCAACATTTCGTTTTTAATGGCTGAAAGTGGCAAAGAATGTCTTTCATCACGTTCCCTCTTCGCCTTCTTTGCCTCCGCCATCAAAGGGGCTCTTTTGACGGGTAGAGTTTCCACAGTTAATATTAAACCAGGTTGTTCCACCGTCATTTCCACTGTCTGGGGTTAGCTACTGTAAGCTATTTTATCGTATTGCACGCTATCTTGTCAGTTTCCTCTTATCTCCTTTATTGTGAAAGGTAGGAACAGAAGGAGTACAGCTGTAGCAGGCTGCCGATACCTCTGAAGTCTGCTGTGTGCACTGTACTTGGAATGTGGAGGTGGCAGGGCACATACACAATGTACAGTGTAGGTAGGTAACAAGGATGGGGTCAGTAGGGGCCCAACAGCACATTTTTGCTCCAGGGCCCTAGTCGTGCAAATGTGTACTGTACCTGGAGCACGGCGCTGATGTAACGACATCCATCTTGTGAGTCTCTTTGAAATTGTAAAGACTGATCACGTCATTGTTCAGCGAACCCAACTCGATGCAGCCCACAAAAGGAGCTAGACTCAGAGGAGGTGGAAGCTGGTTGATTAAAATTAAAAGAAATACAAGTCATCATTTAGGAAAAAAAACAGATGATTAAATAAGGATTTGTGTGTAAGGAATGCTTGAAGGCATTACCCTGACATCTGCTGGGACACCACCAACAAAGAACACTATATCCTTGGGGTCGATGTCAAACAGCGAGTCAGTGCCTGGAGCTTCGCCTTTCTGGATGAACTTCTGCTCGTCGGTGGAGCTCTGGCTGGGGATGGTCAGGAAGACTTTTCCATGTCTGCCCAGTCTGCAAGCAAAGCGCACAAAGGAGCATGAGTACTCACTGTCATTTTAACGGCCATAACCTGCTGACATATTGTCTTTCAGAGGCTGTAGTGGGCTCAGTTTGAAAGCTAGGGGGGGGAAATACTTGCATTATGTATTACTACATGACCTAAGGCATTTATTGGTACATTTTGTGTAGGGTAAAACTGGCTTGGCCTCTCGCCTCAAGATATGTTGATGAAAATGTGTTTCATGGGTATCCAGGAGCGGGTAGAATGACCTGTGGTGACCTTTGGGATAATCACAGCCTCATGAAACTTTACAACCACAAACTAAAGGCCTTGTGCATCCTAGTGCAGAGAATGTATGGCTCCTAGGTATATTCACAATAAGAGGGGTTTATGAGCAGTTTCCAGAACAGAAGTGTTCACCATCCAATCGCCGACATTTTCTGTTGATTGCACTGACATATTGAAATGACAAATTCCTTCAAATCATAATTGGTCGAAAATATTTGCTTCTATTAATCACTTGTTTGCGTTACTTGGATGAATCAGTTTGTTCGAGGGATTATTGTATAAAGCCCAAACACTTTCATTAACGGGTGTTACCTCTCCACTTTGACGTAGTTAAAGACTGCGGGCCACTGGCTCACAGGCTTTGAACCCAATGGGATCTCAACATCTTCCCCCCCGAGGTTGTACACGTACACCAGGTTGTCATTCTTGATAGCCAGTCCCATGTAGTCTTTCCTACCCTGTGAGCAAAAAAAAGCAAGAAAAACCTCCGGGTGAGTTCATACTCTTTCCATTTTCCCATCATGGCCTTTGTTTAGTCATTTTACAACGGGTCACCACTGCTGTATGAGTTTCCAACAGGGAAATGATCATATTCGATGTTATTCAACCTTGGAATATAATGGTTTGACAAACAGAAACATCCTTCATTTGAGGCTACCTATCGTGCTCATGCTGAAGGCATTATTCCACACTGAAAAGCTGTAGACAAACACCACTGCATAGATTTCAGTGGCAGTGAAATCACCAGGGTGAAGTGTGGTTAAAGAGAACAGAGAGGCCCCACTTTGGGTAGCTGCACTGTTACTGTGCCCCGGTGGGTGGGGGCTAACGGTATTTATGCAAATTAACTCCAACTTTGAAGGCATACACATGCACTATTGTAACAGGCGTCTCTTGGAGACCTTTTGAAAGGGCAACTGTGCGCTTTCGAAGCCCATCATTCCTGCCTCCATGATCACAACAAACTATTCATGTCCATAAGGAGCTCTCTGCCTTTCATCTCTGCCCTGGGCCTCTGGGTGCAAGTTTGTGAAGTTTCAGCAGCAGATCTGGGCACACACAAGCATGGCCTGGTCGTCCACTTTTTTACCACTAGGAATAAGGGTTACAAAAGGGTTCTTCCTGAAGGGCTGAGGTTTTACACAGAACCATTTCATCTTTTTGAAGAAAAAGTTTTTCAAGGGTTTCTTTGTAAGACTAAGGGTTCTATTAAGGGTTCCCTTTTCATCTAAACAACCCTTTTGGAAAAGAGTTCTTCAAGGATTGTTGAAAGCATGGATGTTAAAAGATCCTCCCAGCCCGAACACACACGACTGTGAACCATGCTTGTTGTAGGTTGCGGTGCACCAAATTATCGGCAACCCTTTAGTATCATGAGGTATCTTGGGTTGTAGATGAAACCCTTGGAATATAAAAGGGTTTTTGGTAGAACCCACCAGGTAGGTTCTTGATCAGAGGTAGCCAACACGGTGCCCGCGGGCACCTGGTCGCCAGCAGGGACCACATACGTCGCCTGCAAGGCATGTTCTAAAAATAGCACTAGCCACCATGGAACTCCGTCAAAACATTTTAGTTGCTGTTCTTTTTGAATCAAAATGCTCGCATTAATGTCGATTTTAAAAGGTCGAGGCCGCCGCACCGCACTAGGAATTCAGGTTCCCGAATGGCGGGCGCTTCCCGTTGGTGCAGGACGCGCAGCCCCAGCTGCCCCCGCTGCGAGCGCACCCCGTTGTCAGGTCCGTCAGTCCTCGGAACAGGCCGCGGGCCAACAACTCGTGGGTGGCGGGGGTAGAGGCGAGGCAACGCAATCCGACCAAAAAGGGCCAGACTAGAAGTTTGAACGCGGGCGCCCGAAGACGCTTGCGTGCCTCGGAGGGGTGTGATCCCCCCCTCGGCTATAGATGAGACTTTTCACTAGTTTCTTCGTGGAGAAAAAGGTACCTTAGAAAAGCTGGTGTCGGTGACTACAGACCCGTCGGCATGCAGGCTTCATTGCGCAATGCAATTTTTTTATCTTACATAACTGATAATTTGAATAAACATGGGACAGAGTTCATGATTTGTTCAAAAATGTTACAAAGGTAGTGGTTAGTACAAACGAGACATGATTTGAAGATATGACAGTTAATGATTTCCTAAAAAATCTTAGAAGTGATAAGTTGTACAAAAATATAACAGGTGTGATTTTGAACAAAATACACAATCATTGTTAATAGTCATTGTGAGGAATAATTAACATTGACATGTGATCAGTCTCTTCACACATATTATTATTAAAAGGTGATCTGTGCAACTTTGTTATTCAAGAAGTTTGTATTAAACAAGTAGCCGTTCGTACTACTCGGTACCCTTGAAGTAGCTCTCAGTTTCAAAAAGGTTGGTGACCCCTGTTCTAGATGATATCCTTGGTATATAAAAGGTTACTCTGTAGAACTCCCTGGGTGGGTTCTTGTTGGCACCCTTCGAAGGTAGAAAGGTTCTGGACAAAATCTCCAAAGAGGGTTCTGGGTTGAGCAATTACACTACAGAAGTGTTCAATGTAGAACCTCCCATAGGGGGTTCAGGGCGAAACCCTTCACAGATGGTTTGTATAGCCCTTTATGTTGGGTTCTAGACCCTCTGAAAGGGTTCTCCTATGGGGACAAGCCAACAAACCCTATTGGCTCTAGTTTATTTCTTAGAGTGTAGAGTTGGGAGCTAAATGTACACGCCTTGTAGTTCCCCATAAGTGATTTTACTTGATATAATGGCTCCCATCTGTATCCACTTAGCATCCTGGTATGCATTTGTTTTATAGTAACTGATTACCCCAAATAGCAAAGCAACCACATAGTTTTCCCTGGATTCCTTACATTTCTGTCTCCCAAGTATAAGATGAAACGGTCCTCTATGGGATCCTTGTCAGGGTCCACTCTGATGAACAGGCTGATGGACGTCACTGTCTTCAGGTCTTCCAGGTTGCTGTGAGGGTGAACCTCCACTGAGGACTGACCGTTGAATTTCATGGACACTTGGACCTGGGGTAGAAAAAAAACAGAATGACTTAGAGCTTATGGTGACATCAATATCAGTTTGAATGCCATACATTTCAAATTTCAGCGCAAAAGTAATGTTTTCAAAATAGGGATGCACTGATCTGACTTTTTCCGTCACAGTACCAATACCTTTCTTTTATGTATAATGTAACATCAGGCTTGACTTAAACTTTTTTTGGAGTACGTTTTGGACTGATATCTGTCTATCGATGTGATCATAACCCTGGATTTTAACAAGGGCTATGCTAGTTTGATGAATAGTGCAAACGTTTTACAATCTCTACAATCCACGCAGTGGTGATCAGATATTTATATGCACTTGGTGACAGCTGAGTGACAGCTTTGAATGGGAAATGCGATACATGTTTTTCTTTTAATATTTCAAAGAAATAATAGGTTATTAGTGTTGTCTCTGGCGGTAAATAGCAGGAAGTTCACCTATTCTAATTTCACAAATATATTATCCAGAAAGAAGATTAGGGCACAGCAGAAGCTAGGTTGCTTGGCAAGGTAAGTAAATACAATCAATCAAAACACAAACTACTGGTTTTCCTTTGCATATATTTCTTAATGCCATGCTTATTACAACCTGATACATCCATGGTATCGCCTTATACTATTTAGCCAGATGTTTGGCTAATTCATAAAGTCCGTCTAACATTTGATCGCGTGGTCACTTATAGTTGACTAATGTATGTAAACCTGCCACAGTATGAGCAGTGGGAACATAGCCTTCAAAACGAGCCAGGTGCTCTCTTTAACTTCAACAAATAGCACTACACCCTTGATCCTGAATTGACCATATTGTAGGCATGTTCCGAATGATGAACTCACTTTCTTGGCCACACTCCTGGCTTGAGCTATAAGCTCTCTGATCCTCAGGATGTTGGTGGTCACGTTATTGACAGGCTTCTTCTCCTCGACCACCTTCAGCCTGTCCAGCAGCTTGGGAACGAGTACATTCAGGTTCTCCACTAAAAAGTACATTGAACGAGAGGAAAACAAGAGAATTCAAACCGGATAAAATGTACAAAACAATTTAGGAAACTGAACACAAACGTGGAATCCCAAACAGGGTTAATACATTTTTAAGTCACTGTTTAATGGTGATTTCCTAATGAGGATCTTTAAAATATCCAAGATATATACGTGTTGCAACAGTAATGATACCTGCTTCCCCGGCAGACAGAACGGCCTGTTCATAATCAGTTGTGGAGTATTCCTTGTTTCTCATGTTGTTGGCCCACTCCTCCACCTTGGTGCTGATGGGGTTGATGGTTTGAAGGACCTCTGCCGAGCGGTTGAGAGTCCCCTCAGCCACGTTCAAGGTAAACTCCAGTCGCTGTGGTGTTCTGTCTGGAATGGAGGCAGAGGGTGACAGAGAGTAAATTATGATACTCTATGTCAAGGTCTATTTTATTTAGTTGATGGGCCTATAGGAAAGGTGACCTGCTGTCATTAAAACCCAATGTTTAAAATGGTCAACTTGAACTAACTCCAATGTAATCCCATCAACGTCAGTATTAGACGCTCAGAGTAACTAGTATAAAGTTAGGCCGCGTAGGGCGGGTTGGAGGGTAGGGTGGTTGTGTCAAACAAACACATGACTTTCAGACCATTGTTCGTGTCTGATATTGTTGATTTTTCTTACGTCAACTAATGCCAGTTACGTAACAAACACACTTATTTTAGCCCAAACTGCGATGTTTTCCTAAAAACCAAGTAAACCAACGTTGGAAGTTTATTTTGAAAAGCTAGCGGGGTACCTAGAGCGTCATAGTGCCACTGACTGAAGGGTCGGTGTTTGACAAGTTGGGAGTAAGAACGTGCTGGTGAAACAACCCTTTAATTCAAACAAAGAAAGAGAAGTCTAACAGGAACTACACTTGCAGTTTCCATCTCCCTCCAGTGTTTGTGCTAAGCTAGGCTAAGCACACCGCTGACTCTTCTTTGCAATGCACACACAGATAGGAAATTAGATTTTCTCATCCATCCGTGGGTTTGACAGCAAAGTATTGTCTTACCTGCATGAATTCCACTGATATCCTCCACTAATTCTGAAAGTTTCTTGGTGTTTTTATCCATGGTCTCTTTGGTCTCCTCGATGTATTTCAGCTTGTCAATCACCTCAACTTCAACCTCTGTTGGAGGGGGATACGGTAAAAGTCAAAGGGACTTTGGATACATTAACAATGGAAAAAAGAGACAGATATCTCATTCTGTGACAGCCCCATACCTTTTTGTTCAGAATGTAATGAAACAGACTCCTTGAAAACGTTGTCGCTCTGCGTTACCAGGTGCCCAAGCTGCATATTGATCCCGGTGGTGGCCTGAAACACAGAACATATTAAAACAAAGTGGCGGAATTGACAGGTCTTACAGTGGATGTGTACTTTGTATTTCTGCGATACAACATACGTCTTCAGCTCGTTGGGATAAGTTGAGGGTGGTGAGCGAGGTGATGTTGGCGTCGTCGGTGTATTTCACTATGTTGTTGTAGACGTTGGCGGCACTTATGGCTTTCTGCACAAAGCCATTGGCGTCACTCTCTCTCAGATCCCTGGTGGACACAGGGTGATAGATGTTGCAGTCTAACCTGAGTGTTTCTGTATTGTGTATAACAGCATCAAAAATCCCCAGTGCTCATGGAAATCATATTAAATTAAAGCCGCACCGATCAATATTTTTATATTAACAATGGATCAAATGACTATAGGTGAAAGGGGTCGCTCATATTGACAGACCCGGGAACCGGGTACAAAACAACACTCTTCCAAGTTTTAATCGTTCTTTCATGTCAGCCAGTATTGGCTATGTTGTCTGTTTTGAGGAAGTTTTATCACATTTCCATACAGCTTTTCTAATACAATACTTTAAAATGCATGTAAAAATATGTCAATGGGAACACAGATATTGCTGAACTGGGTGTATGTTCCATCATTACCATTAACACACTGTTTACTTTGAATCGATACTTATATATTTAAATGTATAAATACTAACTATTGCATGGAAGGTGTCGTAATTTGCACCTGAAAATAGCCCCCCCTCAAATGCACTTTATGCAGATTTCTAAAAAGTACAGTGACCAGTTTTAGAGTTTTACTGAGCTTTCTTTTTAAAAAAGAAAAAAATTAAACTTCAACCTATATTTCATTTTCAAAGGTTTACATTTTCCAGTGCCACAGACAGGACAGAGAAGTCTTGAGAGATGGACTAATGCTTTGTTGCCTTTGCTCTTTCCATGGGTCTGATTATTTGTAACTAATAAGCTGAGCTCAGAAGGGTGTCTCACTCCTCCAATTCATTGGCCTGTCTGTTCAGCTCGTCGGCGTGCTCGTCGGCCCTCTGCACCAGATCTCTGTCAGCCAGCGAGAGACGCTCGGTCTTCTCCATCAGCCTTTGGCTGGCGCCATCGATCGCCGCATGGTACATGGTCACATTCTGTGCAGACGTACATGTGCAAACACACGGACACATAGACATATCATTTACTCATTTATTTACAAGGACGTTCCACCGTTTTGCATTCATGTCCCATTCTTAGAATCCCCAATGATCTCTGTAGAGGTGCTTTTCTTAGTTACATCCTCAGAAAGTGATTTTTTTTTTACTTTAGAGCCAAGCTAACATTGTTACTTCAGGATGATTGTAATTCACAGAGTAACTCAATACAGAGGTACTTGCCTAAAAAGGCAGAGCTGTTTGAGAACACAGCTTATTCAATCTCTGGCATCCACAAATTGCTTCCAAATCAAATTGGCTAGTTTTAGATACTGAGAGGGCTGCGTCTCAGGAATCCATTTCATGAATAAATTCAATGCAATCTCTGAGATACTGTGGCCCCATATCTCAGTCTATTAGATTATGAAACATAACCCCCCTCCCCACTCAGTGAGCCATAAAGAAAACCTGAGCATCTTTGGACACCAGGGACCCAGAGATTTTTTCCATTTTAACAACCGACCTCTGCTTATGAGACCACAATGGGTCCCTCCTGACCGTCATAGGTCCTCGCAGTCATATCGGCCTCACCTGCACCATGGCATCCACCTCAGCCACTGTCCTCTCTGTTTCAGAGATGGAGCCGCTGGCTATTCCCAGCGTATCGTTGACAGCGGCGTGGTCCTCTGTCAGCCTCTGCTGCTTCGCCTGGTGACACAAGGAAATAAACATGATCAAATGTAGCAACAATTCAAGCTTCAGAACTAGGATACACTAGAGATCCATATGAAATGAGAAGGGGGATCTCCACGTTGCAAATACAAGTTTGGGGCCTTGACCACCTTGAAACACTATCTTTGTCTGTCTTTTATTCTTGTCATTTAGGCAAAAACACTTTTTTCGGTTTCTTGCTGAGAGTGAGATAAGAAGATCGATGTCACTCTAACACCTGTGTGTTAAGTTTGGAGCTAGAACTGAGAGGCGATTAGCTTAGCTTAGCATGAAGACTGGAAGCAATGTGAAATAGCTAGCCTGGCTAGCCTGCTTCCAGTCTTTATGCTAAGCTAGGCTAATCACCTCCTGGTTCCAGCTCCTTATTCAACACACCAGCCTGGTCTCCTATAAAGTACGTTCCCATGCAATTAAACAACATTGTCAATTCTGTTCCGAAGGAAACGTATTTTCTCCCAAATTACGTTTTGTTTTTGATGTTTCACGAATACGTTTCTAATCATAGTCTGCAGAAGTCCGTGCAGGGACGAGGTCCGGGTGGGTCAAACAGACACAGGACTTTCACCCAGGAGCCTGTCGTTCATGTCCCGTGTGGAACCAAAAGTCAACATTTACTTATTGTAATTTACGTCCGTTACTTAAATAACATAACAGACGTACTTATTTTAAGCCAAACCATTACTAAATCCAACCAAGTAGTTTTGTTGCATTTTTGTTTTGATTTGATTAAATTGACCAGGCTAATCACGTGTTTAAAACTGCGACCGTAATCCGTGAGAAAATACGGTTCCCTTGACTCGTAATTGAGAATGCAGTTGTATGGGATTGTAGCTTCAAATTTAAGTTTGTATTTAACTTTTTTCTGCTGATTTGTGGGCTAACATTTTACTTGTATTACTAATTAATTCCCAAGCGGAAAAACTGTGATATTGGAGCGTCTTAGTGGCCTAGTTAACAATACAACCGTAACGTCCTCAATTCTATTCCAGTCTGGGACTTTTGTTGCATGTTTGGTCCCTCTCTTAATAAATAAATAAAAGATATAACTGCCCAGATATAGGTTAAGTAGCTTTTATAGTGATTACTATTATATAGTGCTTAATACTAATTTCATGTGGTTGTTGGAGATAATAGATTACAGTACCCACACCCCACCTTTAATGTGACTGCATGACAGAGTATGGCACAAGGGTGTGATCGTTTGATTGGCCGTGTGGTGGAAAGCCGGCAGTGTGCACACTGTGCAGCTGGTGTCGACCGGTCTGTGCTGAAGCTAGGAGGAACCCCGGATTAGTAGAGGCTCCATGTTTGGTTAGTGCACCATTCACGGCATTGATTTACAGCAGGGACCCTGATCATGGAGATCCCCACTCCTGATTACACTCGCGCAACTAAAAATACACAAACACAGGGCTGGGGAAATATTTCCATCTATGTCCACCCTGACGGGTTTGTTCTGCACTACTAGTACTACTACTACTACTACTACTACTACTACTACTACTACTATGTTATTCCCAAAAGTAAGTAAGATAATTAAGTAACTATTCTGCTGTTGGCCTACTATTCAACTATATTACGTCAATTGTGATTTATTAGTTGGGGATTTATAATTATGGCAGAATATCATGCATGGATTCAAATGGAGAAGATTTGTCAGTTTAACATTCATTCTGTCAACTCTACTCCAGCATAGTATGACAAAAATAGGTCTCCAGATTAGCAATGCTGTTTATGCCAGATTCCCAGCCTGCGTATGTATGTTTATGTAACTTAAAAATGGTAACATCGGACAATCTTTGCTTGTTTTTAGGGAGCAGGAGTGAAAATCTTTCATCCTCAACATTTGTTTGTTGTGTTCTGGCTTCAGAATGATGAAAGCCCGTTGGATACAAATTAGATACAAAGTAGGATGGAGCATCTACAGGGTGATTTACTTTTTTTCTTTGGCAACTATGATGTTTTTCCAAAGTGAAGTACAGATTTGTAGGCATGGCTTGAAAAATAGTGCATAGAGCTGCCGTTAATGGGAAACAAATTAACCATGGGGGGGGCCTCAAACCCCAATAGATTTGGGCTGAGCCCCAAATGTTTCCAATCTGCGTGAATGCACGACTACATATCTTTCTATATGCTGTATCTATATGATATATAGTATACAGCACTATATACTGAAGAACGTTTGCTGAGCAGTGTAAAAACTTTTCAGCGTTTTGGTTTTCACCCTCGGAGTTGGGATAAGATGAATCTTCTCTGTACAGTAATGATTCTTCTGTATCACAAGGGAATAAAGTAATTTTCTGTATGTAGGCTCTGGATTCTATCATGGGGAAAAACTAATTGTATTGCGGCATTGCTGCTCCCCCTGTGCGGGCCTCCTCCTAATGTAACAGCCCAAAGCTCTCACAGATGGTTTTGTGTTTCTGTTCTCGGCACTTAAATACCACCAGTAATAGACTTCTCTGACACGCCTGGCAGACAACAAGCAGAGCTCTCTCTCTCTCTCTCTCTCTCTCTCTCTCTCTCTCTCTCTCTCTCGGCCTTTAAGGACAAGCTCTACTTGTGTCTTTTCAGGCCAGGGAGGTGCCTCGTTGTGATTGAGCGCAACTCAACATTGTTTGTAACATTGTGAGAGGAGATAAAGCAGACGGCACTTAGAGGAGGAACTCCGTGCCAACACGCTACCTTACGACGGGGGGAGGAACGACTGTGGGCTCTTTAGCAGGACTGTCTACTAATGCATCCGTCCATACTGACAGATGCAGAAAGACAGAGTGTTGGAAGAGAGATAAGAGAGGGGAGTAGTGCTCAGCAGGAGCCCGATGGGGTGGTGGGGTGGTCATGGGAAATCACCTCATTCCTCCGGAATTTGAGGGTGCTGGCTCTGTTCATGTCCTCCGTCTCCTGGACGGTGCCGGCTGCTTTCTGCAGAAAGCCCTGAGCGTCCGACAGCTTGGCGGAGAAGCGGGACAGGATCTCCCTGACAGGTGGGAGGCGGCCGTCTATGACCATCAACTTCTTCTCCAACTGACGGGTACGCCTCAGCACTGGAAACACAACCCGGAAACACGAGGCATGAATGAATTTCAATGACTAACTACTAGTATTACTAGTTTGGTCTGCTGTAATTTATTTTAAGTGCTAATTGGTTGTGTTACTGTTACTGTGGGGGTTTTCCACAAGGACATTTTGGGTATCAGTTTTAATGCACCAATTTATGGTGGAAATGTCTTGATTAATGTGACACCAAATACAGGCGGCGGGTGACAATTTAAAGATCGTTTAATGTTATCTCTGTTGAGTCAGCCCAAATGTAGGCATAATTTACTCTTCTCTTCTCTTTTGTGTCTGTTCTTTGGGGAAGTAACCTGTTTAAATGTGCATGTGGGACCTATTCACCTCAGTGATACATTCATTCATTTGAACTAATGTATAAACCCTTTCACTTAAAGTCAGAATAACTGAAGCACACTCATCAGCTCTCGCCTCCTCCACGTCTGGCACTAGGTACGATATTTGCACGTGACGTGAGCTTTCAGATAGACCCTTACTTTTAGCCAATCAAATGCCAGCATGCTAGTTTGTCTCTCAGACGTACAGTAGCCTCTGGGAGGGCATTGGTAGGGATAATTCTGTCCTCCCAAAATATTGTTAGGGACATGTCCCCACCGTCCATATTCAAACTAGCGCTCTGTTATTTTGATACAATTTCGTGAGTGCGACTCATTGCCATAAGATAAAATAATCAGTATGTTGAGCCTGTCTCTGCCTGCGTTTGCTCTCTGGTAATTTTGAGAACTGCCGTAAATATCTCCTCACAGTCATGGGCTTCCGTGGACTCGTCAGTGGCGATGGGCTCCCGTGGGGACAGATCCAGTGTCCTCATCCAGGTCACCATTCCCTGGGCCTGCTCAGTGTTCCGCCTGGCCGCCTCTGGATCCACATCCTGGTGAACACTGTACAGCTCCCAGTCATGGATCATCTCTGTGCACAAACGTTAACACACACATATGAGTTAGGAACCTAAATACATATGTAAGTGACCCAGATTGCAAGTGCAGACTAAGAGGTCAAATGGTTTTATAAAATTCAGCACACTTAAGAGACTGTATATTTAGGGCCCTATCTTACACCCAGCGCAAACTGTCCCTGCTAGTTTCAGACGGTTGCAGTTGTTTTTTTCACGTTGTAAAAGTAGCAAATATACTTGCACCCATGGTCTTAAAATGAGGTGTGGTCAGGAGCTTTGTTGGCACATTGCTATCTTGAGGCAGCAGAAAGAGATTGTGCCATTGACCTAAAAAAACGTAGTCTAAAGTCAATGTGCACAGCATCCTGCTATTTAAATGGCACATTATTCAGATAGTAGGGCAGGTTCACAATGGATATTTTGAGGGTCAAACTCTCCATTTCCTGCATTCTGGGGACATTTCATGCACCAATTTATGGTGAAAATGTTTTTACACCTCACGTAGACCCCTTTCGTAAACCCCTCTGTGTGCGAGTGTAGACTTAGGCTACTTCCAGGTTCAGTATTTCTGCATAGTTGCAGATAAAAATCAGCTAATATTATTAGTATCATACTATTTGTAGAATGATATTCCAGTGGTGCCTGAGTAGGATTGTTTCTCACTCGTGTGACCCAAACATTTTATCTAATCTGATTCTCAGATTGCGCCATTTAACTAGCAAAGCTGGAGTTGGTCTGCCCTGATTGCGCTTGCGTTATGCACTTAAGGCCATGCGCTATAATGTGTTTAAAATGACTGTATGCACCCTGCAAAATCAACTCCCAAAGACAAGTCAGTAACTTTTTATTCTCTCCAGTAGGACAACTTCATGATTGCAGACAACGCATGAGACACTAATAGGACTAAAAGACCAGAGCCGCTTGGTACCTTCAATGCGTAGGTTGAGATCAGTGAGGTTTATGCTGAGCAGCTCAGCCAGGGTCAAGGTCTCCAGCGTGTCGGTATCCAGCTTGTTCCCCAGAGTTTTCACCACACTCTCCTGGAAAACCACCACACAAACTAATCAATGACACGTCGATCAGCGGGTGAAATCACTACTCGTCTATGTTATGTTGTGTAAATTATGCATCGGATCTGATTGGCATAATGTATAGAAGGGTATGGATATGAGGAAAAGCAGTTTGAAGCAACTTTAGTGGAATTATGAGTATAGTACAGTAGTTAATCTGATGCACAAGGTAAGAACTGATGCAAAATGTATTTCAATGCGGCAAATAACACTGAGAAGTTGCTCTGATGTCCTAAAACTGCTATAAAGCCGCATGTTCTAACATTATGTTCCACTTTCACAGAGGTAAATCTGAACCATCAGCCCTGGTCACAACTACAACACATTCATTCATTTTAAGATATTCATCCCTTTAAATACCAGTTTGTTTACATAATGCCACTCTTGGTTTTTTTATATGAAAAAAAACACAAAAATAAATTATTTTCTGTATATTAAATGGGATTATTTTTTGCAGTCTAAGATATGTCAATGATTAGCCACAACAATTATTTTGACGCATTCCATCAAACAATGCTCCATAATACAGCAGCAATACCTCCAATGGAAACTAGGAAATAGCATGTATTCACCGCTCTAGGGCAAACAAGGGAAAATGCTTCAAAACTACAATTTTGAAGCCGGGGCTCTGGATTGAAAGCCTGATATAATAGAACGCATGATTTTATACTGTCATGGCTGTGTGATCAAAATAGATTTTTGATGTGTTTTCAATTGGGACATTGAGTGTCTGTATATTGGCAACAATGTTTACTATAGACTTATTATAAGAGTGGGGTTTGGACTCCCCCACCCCCGTCTTCCAAAAAAAAACCTGACACCCTACCAAAATATATACCATATGCATTTATACATGCAAAGTGATTGAAAAATTGATAAAATGCACAATGGTTAAACTTCTTTAGCCTTTTAAATTCCAGAAACTTCACTTAAATGGTTGAAGTGATTTAAATGAAGGATGATGGCTTTGCTCACCGACTCTCCCAGCTGTTTGATGTCCACCACCACGGTGTCTGTGGCCTTCTCCAGCTCCCCAGTCTGGGGCTTCATCAGAGAGGACCTGTTTCTCCAGCCTTGAAACTGAGCCTAACAGCAAAGCAGATGAATTCATTCATCAGACCGGCTCATTGTGGTGTAAAGTACATGTCAAGGAAAAGGAAAGTTACACTGTTACACTGCTGATCTGTGCATCTGTGCGCAGCTCCACTAGCTAGTCGCTAACATTGTCTCTCATTTAGTGCTGGGGAGGTAATGTACAGTCCGAGCTGGTTTGCTAAAAACAGCTGCATGCTTAACTTGTCTTTTAATGCATGTTGTATTTTTCTTGCATCTACATCTGCATTTGTTCTTCCATGTGTGTCCGTACCTGCAGTTGTTGAGCGGTATAGTTGTAGTATTTGAGCCTGTCGTTGGCAGCAGCGCCGGTGGAGATGTTCAGCACTGCGACTTTCAGCTGGTCCAGCGTTTTATTGGACACCCGCAAGTCCCCGATCAGATGCCAAATGCACTCATCGCAACCTAAAAACCACAGAGAAATGCATTACAGCAGAGTTGCAATTATGCTATAACTTCAAACAGTTTTTGTCTTTTGCTCTTTTCCAAAATGCTGCAGTGGAGTCTCTGCTACGGGTTGTTAAGTCCACTTACTGATGTTGCACAGGTTGACTGTTGCAGCCTCTGGCAGGCACTCTCCTGTGTGCATATCACAGTGGCCGCTCTCACAGTCACACTCTGTGAAACCCCCACCCAAAAAAACAGATGCACTTCATCATCGAGTGTAAGCCAGAAAACCTACGTTTTTGATCAGCTGGAAACAGGTCAGTGCAGTTATCAAGCATACAGTATGTAAAGACCCACAGATGGGAATTTGGCTTGAGGCCTGCACATCTGTCTTGTGGCGTCTCTTGTGTGGGATTGTGTTTGCAGCTGTGTGTGCGTATATAGATTCGGGCCGCATGGTGATGTCAGCTAGCTCTCAGCAGAGAGTTTCCTGCCACAGGGTCGCCGCTCTCGGCAGATGCTGCTCTGACATCATGCGCACTACTGTGGTAGTAGGGTGTGGGAACATGAGCACTCAACGTAGCCTTTTCCTCTGGGAAAGTGTTATCTGCATTGAATATTTTGGCAAATGGTATTTTTTTTTTTTTCAGATTTGACATGCTATATGACGGACGGATAACTTACTCTGGCAGCCGGCGGGGCTGTAGTCCCAGTAGCCTGGGAGGCAGCGCTCGCAGTAACGACCTCCGGCCCCCGGGCGGCACGGACAGCTGTGGGTGAGGGGATGGCAGGTGGAGCGAATGGAAGCTGGCCCGCATTCGCACCTCCGGCAGCCCTGACAGCTGGAGAAACCAAAGTAGCCCTCCTAGATTACACGAGTGAAACAACACTGTTAGAGTCCGCTGTTAGAACATGGCTGCTCATGTTCATTCAGAAACATTGTGCATCAATTAAAGGAGGATTCCGGGTCTTATTTATATCAGACAGGTTGTCACAAACCTGTTTAGCCAAATTATAGGTACTATTTTATTTGGAAATTGAAATCAGGTGAGAGCACCACGTTGAGAAACCTGATTCAAATTTGTATCAGTCAATCTGTCTTCTCTCCTTAATTAATAATGCTACATAAATCATTTTGGCTAACTGTCTGACTGATCGTGTGTTTCTTGCCCCATTGATCTTCTTTTTAACTATATTGCTGCGATAATGTTAATATTACCGATAGGCATGAATGCCAAAACCATGAAAACAAACAAAAACCCACGCAGTTAAAAAACCTTTAACCTCCTGGATGTCTCCCAGAAGAAATGACGTAGGACCAGAGTCACGCGGTTCCTCTCACCTCACATTGGTCACAGAGTCGTCCGGTGACACCCGGCTTGCAGTGGCACACTCCTTTCCTGTCGTCGCATGAAGAGGTGCCGCATTCATTGCACTCGCACTCTGCGACAGACACAGGGCACATTCAACGATGAGAACGTTAGAGGTCAGATGATGTCACAAGGAGAGGGTTATTTTAGGACTTGCAGGGCCTCCAAAGAGGCATGCGGTAATCCTTGATCCTGACTTGTCACCTTGTCGTATCTTTTCCACTGAGCGGCTTCAGGATGACATACACACCACAAAGTACATTATATGCCAGCAGTAGAGTTGTTTAGCTTCCATAGAACATTAAGTAACAGCGATACCTTCACTGAAGCATAACTTTTGAGCAATGGAAGCTCCCCTGAACATCACGAGTCAAGCACGGATCAAACATATCTCGGGCGAACGAGTCAACTCGTCGCTCCCACCTCTGCAGTTCTTGGCGCTGATGGCGTCGCCGTAGAAACCCGGGGCACACCTCTCGCAGTTGGCGCCGGCGGTGTTTCCCCAGCAGTGCTGGCAGTGGCCCGTCACGTTGTGGCACTCGTTGAAGATCAGGTTGGGGTCGGAGTTGCTGTTGCAGTCGCATCGCTTACAGGAATTACCGATCGCCATGGGGTTGCCATAGAAGCCTGGAGCACACCTGGATGAGAAAGACAGCAGGTGAGCGACAATACCACTGCCTGTAACAATGGACAGCGTCATGAAAAATCCACCGATTCTCTTTGATTTTTCGGTGCATGCCAGGATTTCTTACGGGATGTTTTTGTTTTGTTTTCCATTATGACTTTAAAGGTGCTAAATTCTGTTTTCACCATTTGCGCTGTTAGCCTCTAGCCGACCGGCTCAGCCGTCGCCATGTTGAGAGCCGTGTGGAGGCAATCCCTACTATCATAGATATGTTCTGAATTTCAAATTTGGCATCTTAAAATGATCCACAGACAAGGCGCAACTTGTTCCGCTGACTGCTTGAATGCTTTTTATACTGTCATGAGGTTCTGCTTACCTCAGTCAGTAATCTGTAGTTTTGATTGACTGTGCACAGACGTTTGATTTATATAACTTCTTGACTGGTTGTTCAAAACCTCGTCAGCACTGACCTCTCACAGACATGTCCAGCGTAGCCCTCTTGGCACTTGCACCGCAGTGGGCCACCTCCTTTGTCACAGCGCACTGCGAAGCTGGCCGGGAAACACAGGGGGAAAGTATTGTCAGAGATTACCCGCCATTTGCCAACGCGCAGTCTTGCGTCTGCAGGATTATGAACAGACCGGCTTACTTATTGGAGGGCACGGAGAGGGGGCAGGCGCAGGGTCGGCAGGTGTGGCGTCCGTCCAGGCTGCGAGCCAGCATGTAGCCATGGTCACACATTTCACAGAAATCACCTGTACTGTGGTCCTTGCACTTCTGAAAGGGAGGATGTTAAAAGCAGTATTAAAAAGATCTACTGGTTATGGGTATGGAAATGAAGTGAACGGACGTGATTTGTTCACTCTGACACAGAGAGAATCAACGTGGGGGACACTTACTCTACAAACGCCAGTGATGTCGTCGCAGTAGTCCGCGTGGCCTTTGCAGTTACATGGCAGGCATATGTTTTGCTCACTCAGGAAAAATCCCTTTGCACACACCTGCAGTGGGAACAGAAAATACTCACTTACAAATGTACCAATCGCAAAGATTTTCATTGAAATAAATTGAAGTCGCTATATTTTGCCAAAGGAGGCAACACAATGGTGATACGAATTGGTTGTCTGCGGCAACATTCCAGGAAAAAAATTGTTAAAATTGCGTTTTCCATCACAAACCAGTCGTTGGTCTGCCAGAGAGGGTAGGCGATAAAGCTACATACTCGCTCTTCACTTACGTGTATGTGAAACAGCGATGATTTTTTCTTATCTCTGCTGCGTGTGCATGAAGCATCGGGGAAATCATTTTTTCATGCATTTTTTTTTGCGATTTTACTTCAGAAAATGTATTTAACACGACAAGCAGCGACGACACATTCCGAGCATTCGGCCTGTTCTGAACAGACATGTTGTCAACGGGCGCTGCACTAGTACCGCTAAAACACCTGAGTAACCTGCTGGAGGTAAGTCTAAGATGATTTCTGCACCAAGTGGGAGGAAAAGTTCACTGAATGGCAGCAGTTTCCTCCCATTTACAGAATGTCATTTTAAAACCTGCATCCTGTCTCACGTTTGTTCAACACGGTTTCTCGTGATGGTGTGATGTCAAGAGTTCAGAGCAGCGACGACCCCTCCCCACCCCACACACACACACACACACACACACACACACACACATACACACACACACACACAGGCCTTTGAACCTCTTTGAACATTTGAAGCAGCACCATTCAATGAGGCGTACAATAGCAGTCTGTAAGAAGTCCATAGTTTGACCTCCGTGTTCCACTTAGTTAGGCCGGACATTGCTGCATGCAGGATGGCCAGCAGACGGAACATTCCACAGACCAACAGTACTGTATGGCTACTTATGATTCACATTTTTCCTTTGATTTATTCACAGATGGGCTGTGAGACAAAGACATGCTTCTGTAGGCAGCTAATGCGAAACACCCCGTGAACAGCCGCACTGATTCTTCCTGCAGTCCGGCTTTCCCCTGACCCACAGTTCACATGCTGATACCAGACCCATGCATCACTACCACATAAACATTCAAGGTGTCAACCTTCCATGTAAACACATCCTGAAGAAATGCAGCTAATGATGCAAACGGGTTCCGTGCTCGAAGGAAAAAAAGATAAAAGTTCTGGCCCCAAATGGTAGTCCAAGCCATGAACCACAAGCTTATGGGAAAAGCACTAAGATGCTGAGCTACTGACCATTTGTAAAGCCTACTTTAAAGAGTTTTGAAGGACTTCAGGCCTGCTAGCTGTATGACAGTCTGTAATGGGTAAAACAGCTGCTGGAGCACAGGGCAGAGGGTTAAGGTTAGGGGAGACGCTGCAGATGGTCTTGAGGTAGGACACGGACTCAAAATTGAGAGGAATGCATCTCAGATATACAACCCAGCAGCTTGTGGACTAACATGTTTCTGCCCATGTTTAGATGACTGGATGTTGTAATCACTTGCCTTTGCGCCAGACCTAAAAGGAATATTTCATCATATGTTAGACCCATGGGGGGGGGGGGTTGAGCTGTAATACGAATACTGAATAGGGATTTCAAACATGATGGTTACTTTAATAAACCCCTAACTATCATGGGAATTAAACCAATTGATATTTGCAGCCGTCTGCCAACTGTGAGCACACTCAGTAATGTGAACTATTTCTGTGGCCCTCCCACAGTGGAGAACAAAGATGACATTCAACACGTTATATACAGCCACTCTCTGTTTCCACGTGAAGCCGTCTCGTCTCAGCATTTGTCAGTGTACTTCCTGTGCGTTGACTGGACGCTTAGGGGATACACCACGAGGCTCTATCTCTGCGAAACAGAGCCGAACAAATGCAGCTGGCAATCGAGCACAAAAACAGGATTTGGCTCTACAGCTGAGCGCTGTCCAAAGTCAACACACCCTCTGGTCATGTTGCTCCAACAACTGTGGCCGTGCCCACTCTCTGCAGTGTTTGTGGGGTCTCTGTGACGGTTGGATCTCTAGAATGATGTTTTATAAAGTTGACTTTTAAATGTGTGTGTGTGTGTTTTTATGTACATCTGGCCTGCCGACGGAGTTTTTCCCAGAGTGGGAGAATTATGTGGATTAAGTGTTAAAGCTTGAATCTCATTTCCGCTTTGCCTCGCAACTGGCTGCTGTATTTATATTGACCTTGAAGAGGGGTTCAGACGCTGGATTTAGTCACGCTAACTCCTCCGAACATCCTCAGGACGGGACAGATCCAGGGTCATGAGAATCTCATCCTAACTCAATAACTGCACACAGACAGTCTGGCTGCGGGGGCGAGGCCCCTTCTCCGGGGACCCTCAAATTCAGAAAACTCAGACATTGAGAAATAAACACGGTACAATTGAAAAATAAATTAAAGAAATGATTAAATAGAGCTGGTTTAACCCTGCCAAGTTTGGGGATTGACTACTTCTACATTCTCTATTTTCCCTGGATGTTTCTTTGTACAGATCAGCTTTGAACAAAGTCACCTGACAGCCAAGAATCAAGGCTCTCTGTTTCAGTTCTATGGGGCCAATGGACACAAATCAAGCAGCCACATAATTACAGTCACAGTGTAATGGAACATTTCTGTAAAAGGATAGAGTTGTAGTTTATCTACCGCCTGAAACCTTGTTCTACTTATTTTTTGTTTTTACGTGAAACGCCAGGGTATTTAAACTTTTTGCTTTCCACAAAATCAGTCAAAAGTTCAGGGAAAGAACGTGGTTATGGCAAATAAATTATGGTTACGGCAGTGGTCAGCAACTAATAGACATGGTTAAGTCTAGAATCGTCATCACTCCGTCATCATTAGACATTTGTGTAAAATTGTCCTAGTCAGCATATGGATTCTTGAGTTAAGGCCCAAACTATGTTTTCTCAGTGATTCAGTTCATCCTTGAGGCCATGTGAACGTTTGGGCCAAATTTGAAGAAATTCGTTGAAGCCTTTCCCTGAGATATCACAAAACCGGACGGATGTGAAGTCACAGTGACCTTTGACCTCCAAAATTGAATCAGTTCATCCTTAAGTCTAAGTGGACGCTTGTGCCAACTTTTTGGAAATAACCTCAATGGACCGAAAGGACGACTTGAAAACATTCAAGGTTGTCGCTGGCGCGGAGGCACAACACAAACTAAAGCTCAGGTGCAGATCTGTGACGGGACAAGAACTCCAGTTTCCTGCATGAAAGATGACCAACACGGCCAAACATCCCCGCATCCTCCACACACTTGTATCTGTTTACAGTGCGGACAAACAAACAGTGGGCTGAGAGGAATCACCACGCAGTCTCACGGTAAAGATGGTGATCATGATCGAATGATCAGATTGTGGGAAAGAAAATGGCAATAAAAGGGATTAGATATGATGAAAATCTTATCGATTATAACTTGAGAGCAAAACAGATGAACTCAGAACCAGAAAACATTTAAACATTTAAAGCAAATTGTCAGCCGAGTTTGGAAAGTTTGGCCCCTGATCTTATATCCTTTGTAGCATACTAAGCTAAGGGAACATTGGCAAGTTGTCCTGTACTGCTTCTCATGCCCTTACTGTCTATTGTGCTCTCTCTTTGTCTCCCTCTCTGGGTTGTTGCTCAACATTTGGCAGCTGGTTTCCATTAGGGAACTGCCAGGGAGGGGCAGGAGGGCCATGACAGCGGAGACAGTAACTCAGAGCCCATGTGAGCTTTAGCCTCGGGGTACATCTGATGACACAAACACACACATGCGTGAACACAAAGCAGGACCATTGTGAGGTCCCCAGAGACCCCTGCAGACTGCCATAACTGATCACTCCCAACACACACCCCAAACCTGCCTCATCTTTTACCGTTTTCACCTTAACATTTGTGTACACGATCATCAGCCTCACTAACATACATGTGCAGCGGGTAGAAAGGGTCAGACACTAAACGTAGCTGTGATAGCATGCACGGTTTTACCAGCCAAATTTAGATCAAACCAAATCTGTCTTACTTTTAGCAGCGACTGTTGCTGTTCCCCAAGCCTTGCGGCAGAAGCTGGATAGGCAATCCCTGACAGGATGCAGAGAAGGCAGAAGCAGGTCAGAGAGTCAGCAGCCATATTTGTGTGTTTGCCCAGTGGAGCACTAATCCTCCCTCTCTGTCCTTGTCTCTGTCAGTGTCTCCTGGCCGTAGGAAAGTCTCTGGGCAGCTCCTCTTGCTCGGCTGCACCCGTTGGCTTCGCTTCTCCCACTGCTGCCGACCTCCAGATGCAGCACCGCGTCTAGTTCCCGGCCCGGCCAGAGTCCTGTAAAACAAACTTGTGTGGACTTCCTCCCTTCCTCTCTTCCCCTCCCTCCCTGCCCTGATTCCTCTCCCCTAGCGGACTTGCCTCTCCCCTGAGCCTGTGCCTAAATCACATGCAGATGGGAAGGCTGGAAACGGAGAGAGAGAGAGAGTGAGAGGAGGAGTGAGAAAGAGAGAAAGAACGACGGAACAACAGAGCAACAGAGGGCTTCTGTCTCTTGAGCAGAAGGCAGGCAGACAGTGCACCCATCCAGACTGCATATCTCCCCCCCCCCCCTGACTGGCAGAGTCAGATTGAGCGTCTCCATTTGCAGGTCCGTGGCACCCTTTCACCTTGGCCTCAACAGGCTATCCCCCCCGCCATCTGCCCCCCTCCCCCAGGGGGTCTAAAGCTTCAACACTCACTCTGCACTCCGCAGGCAGAAAAGAAACAGCTGCTCTGATATCCCAGGCCCAGCTACACCTCACAGCCCCCAGACATGAGTGCTCTGTTTGTTGTCCAAGGTCAGACATTGTGTGAGGCCCTTAACAGGAAGAGTCTGAGCGGGACACTTCCAGCACAAAGGATGTATTGTCAGAGGCTTCAAAACAGTAGCTCCCCAAGATCTGATGAGTCGGATACTGTAAAGGCCACATGCGGAAACTGATGACGCTAACACGCAGGTCCACAGACGGCTGTGACTTCACCACAAAGACCATGTTGTAAGCAGTTCCAAATACATCCAAGTTATGTCGTGTAAGCCCATAGGACCATGTGGAAGTTATATGTCTCAAGTGACGAATAAACAGGTTGTCACATTCCAGTTTTGTATGGCGGAGATGCCATACAAGAGCAAAAAAAGTCTTCAGGCAGCTTCTGAACAGAACCTGGGTTCCTCAACTTTTGTGCAAGGAAAAATAACAACTTTTCCAGTTTTCAAAAGAGGATCAGACTACTTTTGAACAGATTTCTGGGAACAGCCTTGAAGCTTCAAGCCTCTTGGTTGGCGTTTCCCACCAACGAGGTCGACTGACATCTGAGAGCTGGTGTTGATGGGAGATGTGCTGTAAACCTCTGTGGTGCGGCACCGACTGGAACACATTTTTCCCCTTTTTCAACAAGCCCACATATCCTTGGTCATGTACCCTTCATTTAAGATGTCTGTCCCTTCAACACATGTAACTTTGGGAAGACACATTGTGCCATTATGTTTGTATTCCACTTTATAAGTTGAAGCTGGCAAGTTAGGTTACCGAGCGTCCTCTCGGAAAGTAGAAAGTGAACCTAGCTTGATAGCATTGATTCCCACAAGATGTTTCTTTAATTTGTGGTATTTCAAAACATGAGTCTTTAGTCAAGTCTCCATTGAAATGTATTGCAAATCTCAACTGAATTCCCAGAAAATAGGCAAAAGAAAATATGTAACTTGGGTACGTTGAAGGGCCCGTGTGTAGGATTTGGCGGCATCTAGTGGTGAGGTTGCAGATTGCAACCAACTAAAACTCCAAGCATGTGCCAAGCGTGTAAGAGAACTATGGTGGCTTACTTGAGGAAATGTTTGGTTTGTCCATTCTGGGCTACTGTAGAAACATGGCGGTGCAACGTAGCGGACTCCGTGAAGAGGACCCGCTCCCTATGAAGATGTAAATAGCTAATTCTAAGCTAACGAAAACCAAACACTTCTTATTTTTAGTTGAATACACATTAAAGAAAACATAATTATTAATATTGTATTCCATTTCTCCCAATAGATCCCCCTAAATGCTTATACACCAGTACGGTGCCATTAAACCATAGCAGAAGAAGAGGGCATGATGTCATGCAAGATGTCATAATTAAAAGAGTGCCAGCCAAACCCCAATTAGAGGAGAACCATTTCTAGTTACGTATTTCACGACTCAATATGAGGAACGTTACAGACTCCTCGTCAGCCCACACGGAGCTGATGTTTTCGTCTGACGTAATTTTTCATGTCTTCATGGAGCGGAACGGACGTTTAAGCATGTTTACCTCACATGATTCATATACGTCCAAATTTTGCTTTTTTGTTTCCATTGTACTTTGTCATGTTTTATTATCATAGAGAAAACAACTTTTCCACCTCAGCTAAGCGTAAAATTGTTTTGCTATGCTATTTTGATATTTATTTCAAATTTGTGGTGTTTGCTCCTGCTATTTTTTTATGTTTGAATTGAAGATGTCCATGAAAAATGCAACTATGAGCAACCCCTGCATACTCAGTATTCTGTTTGTCCCATATTATGCAGAAGAAAGGAGGTGTCTTTCCTTTTTGGGTCCAATTGTGGTGGTGGAAACTGACCAGACAGTTGAAACTCACAGTAATTAGTAGTCTTGTAAACTCTGCACTCCATACCCGAGCCCAGGATTTGAATGACATCACAAAGTAACATGGGAAGTGCTAAAATCACTTCTGTCTTGGCTTTGTTTGACTTAAAACATTAAAATGGTCAAAAGAAGGTTTTTTCTTGTAACTCCATTGGCTATAGGCCAATGAAAGCACTACCCTCTTTTATTTTGTATCCATACCCTTATATTACCTGCTTACGGTATGAAAGAACTGTGGTACCATAGCAAAGTTAATTGCTCCCTTGGGAGTAACTGTAGACTCGAGTTATGCACTTCTGAGTCCAACTTCATCCTTTATATAATACTTTTACGCAGCGTAAATGACACAAAGGCGGCACTAACCACCAGAAAGCTGATGTCAGGCTTTGCTGAACCACAATCTGTTTACTTCACCAGCTCGCTGAGACGGAGAGGATTTTTCCTTCTCCATGTTTGGCCCACTGCACATTGGTATTCTCGGCACAAGCATCGTGTAAACACCAGAGATCACTCACAGGCCAGGGTCCTATTCAACGATCGAGGAGGTTTCACAGCAGCAGCACTGTATTCTTAACGTCTTCACAAAGGGCCGGGTTTGTCCCGGGTGGTCTTCTTTGCCAACCTATTCAGCTAAGGCCATTCATGTGATCAAAGGCCACTGCTGGGTCTGGCAGCTGAGTGATACAGCAGGCATGGCACAGCGCAACGCTGCCCTCTGAGCCAAAAGCAACATGAAGAAATCCAGCCGCAGCACTGCAGGGTCAGTATCACAAGATAGTACCTAATACGGTACAGCAAGGCTTCGCCAAGACTACAGTGTGTCAATGACACTGACAATAATCTGCACATAAAAATGGTTGAACTGAAACCATATAGGGTACTTTTTAAAAGGATATACCCAGATTCCCCTGTGAGAGGTTCTACAGAGAACATTATATGGTGCAATGGTTCCACCCAGAACCCTCTCTGGAGGTTCTATCCAGAAGCTTTCCACGCCTGCTAACAAGAACCCACCCAGGGGGTTCTACAGAGAACCGTTTCATATTCCAAGGGCTTCATCTAGAACTCATCCAGGGGGTTTTACCAAGGAAATATGATCACAGCACTTATCAAAGTAATTGCTAAGATTTGGGAACACACTGGCATCTCTAAAAGCATCTGGAGAGAAATCAAAGGTGAACAGTAAAGCTGTCATATGTAAACATGCATCACAGCTGACAGGCCGACTTCCTGGGAACTAACTTTTGAGTTACATCCCCCCCCCTAACAGGAAAAGCAAGGAATGAATCACATCTCAAAACTTTTATTGCATGCTGTGCTGTAGCTTAGATCCCCCTCCTCATGATCAGAGCAGAAGGAGAGAGGCATGGCAGCCTCTCCTGAGAGGGCCGGGAGGTCAGAGAGGACAGCAGGTCAGACCTCGACCCGCGGTGTCCCCTTACACTCTCCACGCATACCACAGACAACTATAAGCTCTATCACAACAAACTACAACTCACTTTAATGATACTGAATGTCTGAATACAATTACATAATAATTACATTACCATACAATAGGAAGTATTGTTTGTGGAAATGGCATGTCTTGTCTAATGCAAAACTAAATAAGCGCTGGTTTGTTGCAACTCTTGTTTTGACCATCATTTCTATCAGCTATAAAAACACTGTACTCGTCAAAGTAATTGCTGAAATCTGGGCACCCAATGATGTTACTTAACAATGTCCAATTGAGCAACGGACACTAACTGTCAGACAGGTTGTAAACAAGCCAACCGTTGAGCCAGAACTAAACGCCTTTATGTGGCGGTAAAAGTAAGAGTGAGCAAACTCAAAGGCCGTGTTCAGACCTGCCAGTCACGATCCGATCACATGTGGGCAGCAATGAGTACGCTAGTTCACACCTGGCACTAAAATGCGTCTCCGTGCAAACCAACACGCACATCATTTCCGTTCGCAAAGACCAAGTGTGTTGTTGTTTTTCACCGGTGGGAGGCAGCAATGCACTTCCTGTGCCTAGTCTGCCGGAAATCAAACGAATAAGAAGAACTCAAAATATGCCGATGACGCAAAAAAATGACACCTTTGCAAATGAGTGGGGAGCCTCAGGCGTTGGTAACACGGAGGGATGCCAAACATCGTTCATTTGCACACTGCAACGATAAAAAGGATGTTTGCTTCAAATATCCAGGACCCCAGTGCTGTGCGTGCTGGCTCACCAACATGGCGTGCTAGAACACCCGAGTGGAATGAGGCCATCTTTAGTGTTACCGGCCCCGCCTGCTCCCACTCCTGCTATGACGAGTCAAAATGTCTGCAGTGAAAAAGGTTGACCACAAGGTGACAAATAAGATGATAGATAACATTTGATACTAGACACCTGGTAAAGAATGAATCATTTCCTGTGGTACTTAATATCTCATTTACAACCACACGATTTAGAACAAATGTCAAATTCCTGTAAGCATCCGATGGCGTAAACATTTGGATGCACGTCTTGTGTAGCTTCCTCTGTAATTCCCTCAAATCATTTTAAACGACATGGACAACTGCCACGGGTGTTTTCGAGGTGTGGGATCCGGTTACTCTTACTGTCCACTTAACAGGCTTCTTCACAATTCCTCCGTGTGTGAGTGGGCTCATCGGGTAGAAACGTCTCTGGGTCTTGGCAGTGAGAGTTGATTGGAAGCAGATGGAAGGAGGAGTGGGTGTGAGAGAGAGAAAGAGATTTAAAAAATATGGAGCAGGGGTCTGACTTGGTGGGAAAAATTGAATGATTCAATCTCCACTCACGTAAACTGTCCTCGCCGAAAACTGAAACTACCCGACGGATTAGAGCGCTACAAATCACATGTGTGAATGTTGGCAGGGGCCTGTGAGATTTGTTGTGTTTTGCTCCAAATAAAGTAAGTTTAGCTCATCAGGCCAGGCTCTTCCCAAGACAGGAACCCGAGGCCAAGAAATGAAATTGGTGGACCTCAGATTGCTAGATTTCAACAATTAAATGGAGTTTTAATTTAAATGTAATGCCGTCAGTCTGAGTGCCTGACCTAATGGCAAGTACAACTCGGTGGAGTAATGACACAAGCAAATGGGATTCTGTCATACATTGTGGAATTCTACTTGGACCTCGTAACAAGTAACGAGAAAAAGCTTCGATGGTCAAGTGTGTTTACGCACAATTTGACTCATATATATACAAGTAAGACATTTTTTAAAATAAAATAGAAATGTATCTAAAAACAACAATGGACAGCAACATAAAATGTCTATATACAAGTAAAACTGTTTTTAATGTTGTACATTTTAAAGAAATAGTTCAAGGGATCATTTCTGAGTGTCACCTCCATGTAGACACCAACAGTGTTTCATCAACCATGGCTGAAACAACCACTACTGCTGCTTTGTACATGTTGTCCAGAAATGCAGGGACACCAAATGCCGTCATGTCTGGGTTCACTGTATCGAGCACGCCACACGTTGTCGGTTAACTAGAGCGGCATGAACACAAAATAAACCGTGATTTAATTCCAATAAACGGATGAGAAGAAGGATGCTGAAATAACTACATAATGATGCCAATCTGTAAAAAGTGTGAATTCACTGTCATGTCTGTCCACAAGGGGACGAGCAAACGTCTTTTAAAATGCTTGTTCTCTAAATGGAGTTTGGATCGATCAGGGCTAGGCTATGCTAACATTGTAGCTGCTTCGTCAACACTCAAAATAATGTCATCTATAGGCATAAACAGCGATGTTATTTTTGTTGTTGTTCGTTTTTTACCATAGACAGTCTATGGTTTATACACATACATTAAAACAAATATGAGGTACTATCGTAGAGCTCTGGGTGCCCACACGGCCACAGTAATAATAATTATTATTATAATACTATCCTTTACCAGATTGGGAAGAGATTAAAATGAGATTTCTTTAAAACAGGGATTATGTGTTGAGAATGTTGAATTGCATATTTGAAAACATCCATATTACACTTATGACAGCATGTCGTAGCCCAGCTGTTGATGCAAACGGTGAATGTAAGCATTCACACAGCATCCTCTGCAGCACAGACCGGGCCAAGTACAGCTGCGGTGTCTCCACACAATCTGCCGTAGCTGTGATATACATTACAGTCAGCTGCTCCGAGACTCAGAGGACTCACTAACAAGTGTTCCATACCTCTCTCATGCATCCAGCGGCAGAGAGTAAGTGCAGCACATCTCACCGCTTAAATCAGAGCTCCATCTGTTTTGGACCTGGACCCAGTTTTCTCATTATTTCTCACCATGCTTGGTGAACAAAAATAATTGAGTAGTTGCATTGCTGGTTGCATTATATATATTGTGACCGTACATTCAATGCAACAATAAGAAATGCATGGTTTAATTATGGCTTATTTTCAAAGCTTTGGCCATTGTTTCTATCGGTCATGACAACATCATACTCACCACAGTAATTGTTAAGATCTGTGACAACAACATTACCAACGAAAAGGGGGCTGATGGGACAAGATGTTAATAAGCTGAAAGTTTAGCCAGATGTCTAAACCGTTTTATTTCTAGGTTCAACTGAGTAATAATCCCTCACTGCACATGAAAACTGTGTACATATAAAACTACAGTCAAAGTGAACCACTTGTGTTCCTTTCTGCATCTGACTTTTTCTTTAAAGCTGAGTTTTCAAATCCCAGAAATGGAATTGGTCGGCACGATGGTACGACAACTAACAGAAATGATGGCCACAACTATGAAAACAGCAATTATATGTTACTAAAATACTTAGTTGGGAAAAGTGGCCTTTTTCACTAAAGACATTACACTTAAAATAACAAACCTCATGACTGCAATGCAATTGTGAGACAGAATATTGTTTAGAATAAGTGCTAAACATGCAAACAAACACTGCAGGCAGTTCAGCCCAATCAGAGCACAGAGCAGCGTTCAGACGATCATCTGAACATTGCAGCTAAATGTCCAAGAGATTTTTGATCCTGTTCCTTAAACAACATGCCAGGTTGGCTGCCTTTCTCAGAATCAGAATCAGAACCGTTTATTGCCAAGGAAGTTTGCACCTACAAGGAATTTGTCGTGGCGGGTGGTGCGTAATATTTAACAATAAACAATAACATTAAACGATCAACAACAATCAACACAGTGCAAGAAATAGAAACATATTAAAATTTACAATAAAATATAAAATAAAGTGCACAACAAAACAGATAACAGGACTGTAAAACAAGTGAAGTGGAAGTGAAATGTTAAAAGTGACGAGTGTGTTTAAATAAAATGTGTTTAAATAAAGAAACAGGGATTCTAAACTGCTGATGTTACAATATGAGAAAACACAGAGGAGCAGTCAATCCGGTATGGTTGGATATATATTCACCTCAAAGATTGTGTAATTTTAAACTAATTCATGTGAATGAAACCCATCAAAACATTTATTAAACATATTTTTATGAATAGTAATCTGCACATTCTAAATTTATGTCCGAAATAAAAATCCTATGAATCCCCTGATTCGAGTGAAACACTGTGAAATTTCTTAAAATCAAACCAATTAAGAGCTCACATTCCACTAATAATGTGGTCAGTAGTACTTGTCGTATCCTTTCCTTGGATTTCCTGTTGACGTTTGCATGTCCTTCCTTTGACTAGTGGGTGCTGATGCTAACTTTTTTTGCCAATCATTTAATTTGTTCAAACAAATGCATCTGGAAAGATAAGTTACTCGAGACTGACTTATCACTGAGTTGTCCTAAAAGATGTGAATACCAACAGGCCTACTTAAATCCCACAAGCTTGGACAGCGATCTTAAAGGCCAGAATCCTGCCACGCTCAGCCTGTTACGCTTCATGAAACCACTCAGAAAACAGGAAGCGGTCCATCGGCACAACACTCAACATGTCGAGGTGAGAGAGGATGTGTTCGGCTGGCTGAGCGTTCCTCCGCCTCAGTGTTAAGAATTACACGACAGATAGCAGTGTGGACGCTGAACAGATACGTGTAGAGCTGAGGGGAACAGGCCCCCCCCCCCCCCCACACACACACACACCTCAACACTGTGAGAACTGTGTCCTGTGATCAGACACACTGTGCAAACTGACAGCCACACACTGCATAATGCATGGACTCACTCACACAGTGGAAACACACATCTGGAAAAAAGACACTGTGAGTGCTAATGTTATAATCCAACTGAACTGTAACTATGAGTGCACCCTACTGGCCAAACCGTGAAAGGCAACTCATTTTAAAGCAGCTCATTCGCTGCTTTTTAATACAGGTAAGTGTTAACCTGTTAGGCCCTGGCCCTGATTTTAGATGAACAAAAAAAAATCTAAAATCTAAAATCACAATCCATCAGGAATCCTCAACCATGAGGCTTATATGCATCATACTTCTGGTCTCCTTTGAAAGGTAAGAAGCTAAGGAGTAAGAATCATTTACGTCTATATATCATATATCTATATCATTCCTGAGTAAATGGAGATACCATAAGGGGGAAAAAAGATTTTTAATCCTTGCCTAGTATATAATATTAAAATTTCAAAGGCAATATCACCATTATAACCAATATCCCATGGATAGTGATGCAGTCAAATCTCTTTCACTACTCATCACTACAACTGGTACTGTGAATTTGATGAAAAAACACTAACATACAACAGTCATGGTGAACTTTATAAGGATATGCTCAGGCAGTCTCCATTTTTGGTCATGTTTACTGTTTCAATGTTGATTGTTTTACTTAAAAAAACTATTTCATATTTCTATATAGGCATGTTACAAATAACATGAATCTCCCTAAAACATTAAAATAGGAATAAACACATATAAAACATTGATTGAGAATGCCAGGCCCCACAGGGCTCAATGAGATAACTACAAGCTGAACAGAATGCTATAAGGCATGTTGGTGTAATTGCTGCGAACAGCCAGAACAGCCTACAGCGCAAATCAGCCTAGCTTGACTAAGATGGCTCACTGTGACTTCCCATTGGCCCAAGCTTTACTGTACAACCGTAAGTAACTAAAATCTGCCTTGGTGAAATATTTTGGCAAGAACATGGATTTGTGTTGCTGTGACTGCTTTGTTCTCCCGTTTATAGCAGGCGCTATGTCTTTCGGGTCGAGGTGTATCAGAACGTTCGGAATTTATAGTTCCTAGTGATACCAAACATGATATTGTAGATATGACTATCAAGGATCAAGGATCGTTTGAACACGCACCCACAAAAATGTCAGCAGGTTTACCAAAAAAAGGGGTCTATTTTCAATTCATCCTTTGCTAAGCCCCCCCATGCTGCTACTCTGCCAAGCTGTTTGAGCCACCACGGAGCCCACACTGTCACTAACTCACTGAATGAATATCACTGAGCATAGCATTAGTTTAGACAGGCCATGAAGTCAAGCTCAGCTCATCATCAGCTACAACAATATGTGTTTGAAGGGTATATACAGGATGTCAAACTGATTCAGCAGTGAAGACGGGTTAAAAAGACAAAGACAGAAGCAGCATGTGTCTACATTCAGTACACCTTCAGTAGCTAGCATAGCATAGGAGTGCTAACGCTAGTTGATGTGCTAACGTACTCTGCTAATGTTGGCTCCACAAGTTTTTACTTAGAAACGTAACGTTTAAAAAAATGTACATCTCCTCATAACCTCTCTGGCTAACAAGTATCATCTGAACCCATTGCATCTATGAAGCACAGATAGTCATAGGAGCTGGCTGAATCTATGCTTTCATTGGCTAGTCTGCGTTGCAGGGGCGGGACTTAACAAAGGGTCAATTGGTATTTTGGTCGTGTTTTGTTTGTGCCAAGCAAATATTCTATTTGTGCCGGTCACTAAATTGAGAGAGACAAACAGAAACTCTCAGTGTGAAAGAAACAAGAGAATCAGAGAGACAGAGAGACAGAGCAGAAGAGTTGTGTCATGAATCAACAGGATTTGGTCACAGCAGAGTCTGACATCAGAGGGCTTCGGTCTCCAGAGAGGACTCTGTCTACCTGCTGTCCATCCTCGCTGCTTTGATGCTGTGAACACAAGACAATCCCTGAGAGGAATCCAGGCAGCATCACATCCTGTCAGACAGACAAATGTCCCTGTGAGACAGCCTCACCTACCCGTCACCCCGTCCACCCACCTCCAAAAGAAGACAAATTACATTCATTCACTTTTCCTGGCTCTGTATCTCTGCCACAAGCTTCATTCATCTCTGCTTTTATGCTGCGAGACTGGCCTGCAGGAATTTGGGGCGGCAAATGCACTTCACTAATTGGTTGCGCACTCAGTCCAGATGCTGTCAGCTTCCAGTCTAACACAAAGCGGTAAATTGCTTTCCATTTCTCCTCCGGGGCAGCAAGGACAGCTCTGTCCGCCGAATGAAAACACCTGCGCTCCATGCTGAGTCCCTCTGACACATCCGAGTTCATTCCGAGCTCATTATTATCACACACTGAAATTGCAGACTGGAGACTGGAGGACATCGCATAGACAAGGAGAGGACAAAACAACAGAGGCGGAATATCAATACAGTCATTTACGCATCCTTTTCATCTACTTTTTTCCAAATTGTGAGACTTTTAAATGAATAAAGTGGTTAAATATTAAGGATAATACTATAAGTGGCTTTTGTTCCAGGAGTAAGGTGGGAAGATTTATACCACTTTCATGTCTGCGCGTTAAGTGCAGAGCTGGAGTCAGGACCTGGTTAGCCTAGCGTAGCATAAAGATAGGAAAACTAACCTAAACCATGTCCAGCGCTGTAATTACAGGATAACTTTCGTATTTTTCAACCTGGACCATATTTTCCCATGTTTTTGTGTCAAGTGACACATGGGGACAACAACAATTTCTGAATTAGGTCCAGTATTGAAGGAGAACACTGCAAACGGCAGCTGCTAAACAGGATGCAATGGCATCGCTCTGGGCAATAACAAACAGAACAGACGAAGCGAAAGCTAAAGAAAACATTTTATTTCTCTCATTTCCTTTCCATAATGTTGTCAGACACTTATAACAGCAATATGAGCCTGTCAGTGGACCCACATTGGCGGTGAGGAGCTGCCTCCAGCGATGACATTGCAGCCCATTTAGCAGCGGCTGCAGTGCTCGCACTCAATACTCCACCAATTTCAAACCACACTATCATTATTCACACGTAAATAAATGGGGAAAAGGGGCCTAGGCTGAAAAATAAAGAAAGGTACCCTTTAAAAGCACAAACCAGAGTGTGGTCTATTCCCTCAGCCAGTGTATCAGCATGTATTCTAGTATAATAATATATGGATTAAGTAAAATGAGGACACAAAAAGCTCAGAGCTCAGATCTCCGTAAAATCCTACACCTGCTGTCTGGTCTTGAACATGTCCACCAAAATAATCCTTGGTGGGCAGGCACCACAAGCAGCTGTTTTCAACAAAAGACCAACTGTACACTTCCTATCCAGCACCAAACAGCAGAAAGACACAGTTAGAGACAAGCTGGTGAACATAGTGGAGCATTTAGCAGCTAAAGAGATTAAAAGATAGATAGATACAAGATCAGGAGTTGGTGGAGACCAAAAACAGAGCTAAAAGGAGTGTGTGAATATTGGACATCAGTTAAAAAGGTGGACAGAAACATAAATCTAAATCAAATGTTGCTCTGCATCTGCTGGATGTGTAAATAGACAACGCTAATGTGTTCACTGCAACCACTTTATAAGGTTACTGGTTGTGTTTATAGCTTTTGCTGCTGCCCCCACGTGTCTAAAAGATAAATTGATGCAGCTTTAAGGCTGTCATAGTTTTGTTTTGTCTGTCTGGCAGTGTAGATATTCTTTAATGGCTCATTTTTATCTTTTTATTGGAATTATGTAATCTTTACACTGCTCAAAATATTCAAACTCAATGGTTGCATCATTGTAACAAATGAAAATATTTAAGTACATGCAGTATATATATATATATATATATACACACACAGTATATATACTGTTTTATTCTTTAACTTTGGGTCATTCCTTTTGAGAAAGGTTCACAAATACAAATGAGACCTGAATGAAACAAAAAAACACTACACACAAAAATTAATAAAATAAATCATAGTGATTTTAGAAAGACTGAAGAAAAGCGAGGACAGAGACAGGCTGCCAGAGAAATCAAGAAGTAAGAGAGACAGAGGCTGTGAGAGAAGAGAGCCAGAGATGGGAAATGAGAAATGAAACGTGGCTCAAACCAAAGACAGACATCAATTAAAATGGGCAAATATTTGCTCGAGAGAATCACAGATTACTCAGCACGGTTACAGTGTTTGGGGGATTAGATGGTTTCTTCCATGCATGAGACAAACTCATTAACTCGAGTCATCTGCATTCAGCACAGAGTTCAGCTGACGTAGGCTGAGCTGAGAGAACAATTTGATTTCTGACGGTCAGTCCCACAAAAGTGGAGCTTCTGGGGCTTCTGTACTGTGATTTTCAATTAAAAAAATGTTTGAGTTCAAACTGTTTTTTGAATAATTTTTTTCCCATGAATCACCTCTTTATTGGTCCATTGCTCATACATATGACATTGATCTGTGTCTATGTTCCCATGCAATAAATAATTTACTTACTGTGAGAGATCCACCTGAGTCTCATACGCAGCAATCCACCAGACATACTGTCGACGATTACACGTAAACTATCCTCCAGCAGAATCCCACCCACTTAAGAAGTGATGAATTAGCCACAAACCAAACCCAAAGTGTGTAGAAACATCAGTAAATTCACATTTGAGGAATAATTCAACTGTTCTATTTCAATTGCATCTATCTGTAATTTTGCATTTTGCCAAAAAACAACAACTATTAAGACAGTAGGTCTAAAATAAAACAGATTTTACCTTGTAAACTAGTTCTTGTGTTTGAAATATGACAGAAATATTACTCAGGATGTGACCTAAGTGTCAGTGGTAAAAACAATCTCCTTAGTGTCCATCCTTTGTCCAAATATCTGGCAGTGGAGTCGTACAACAATCTACCTTCATCTGACTGGCTCCAACCATCTACCGCTCAGTTGTAAAACTCCTGCACCTGAAACGTGTGCAGTCATTGGAATCCAAAATGAACTGAACCTCTTCGTTCCTCAAGAATCTGAAAGTCATCATGGTTGCGTACGAAATTCCATACCAGCCTGCTATATAGTAGGCTAAAACAGTCTGATTGTTTAGTAGGTCCAAAACCGTAGCACGAAATACGAAAAATTACAACACGCAAATACTGGACGTTACGCTGGCATAAATATCCCACAATGCAATGCGTTAACAACGACGATGTTCATAACAGTCAATGGCACACGGCTCTGTACCGTCAATAACTGTATTGCTGTTGCACAAAAGCATGTTTAGGGATAGTACACATATTCGGTAGTGCATAGGTTCCAATTTCAAACGCTTTTGTGGATCCAGAATAGAAATTTAGAGTCCTCAAAAACCTAGAACAACTTCAGTCCTCCAGAATCACCCATGCAGGCGGGACTTCTTGTTGGACCAACACATGCACACTGGACATGCCGCCCCCCCCCCCCCCCCTCAACATGCCAACACAAAGACACTGTCGCTGCTGATAAGGCAACATCTGCATGGGAAAACAGAGCACTGGATCACACCCAGTGGGGGATAAACAATGTGATTAGTCATCACCAGCAGCCCCCACCGCTGTCACCACGGCAGCACGGACCAGGCCGATCGTCTGCCAGCCTCCCCCCTACATCCTCCCTGAAGCTGCAGCTACAACGGCAGACACTCCAGAGGGCAGTGTTGCTCTCAGATTGGAGCGGAGGAAACCAGCTGCAGTGTCTCCCCTGAGGCCTCCTAGTGTGGAGGAAAAGGGGGCTCTCGTCCTCTTTTGTTTTTGCTGCAGGACAGGGCCCCTGCCAGCCTCCCGCTGAAGTAGTGAAAAAAAAGTGTGTGGCAGAGCAGATCTGCACATTTGTGATCTACACAGGCGATTACGGCCAGGGCCGGTCAATAGTGAAGCATTCCATCTCCTCTCCGGGTGTCGTATGGGGGAAAGGCACACTAAGGTTAACTGCCATGTTACTGCTTTACATAGGAATGATAGATGAAGCAGAGGAACTGCTTCGTTCAGTCACAGGGAGGCAAACCCTGAACATGTCCAGACGGCCGAGTGTATTCAAACTATGAATTATGTATTATCTTTTTCCCTGAGGTGTCCGAATGGATAACCTTATCTGTAGCCGTGTTGCCTGTGCAGACAGCAAAATGGCAACCAAACAACAAATGTATTCCTCCACACGCCCATGTGGACCTCTGAGGATCTTTGCTGGATCCTAGAGATCTTTGGTAGGTGGATTTCCCACTCCGGGGGAAAATCTGGATCGTGGAGGACTGCAGAGTCAGAGGACTATAAGGGTGTTGTCGAGACTTTAAAAGGCCTTTAAGGATGTATTCTGGGTTCATGACGATTGTAAAGATCCTGAATAAATGTGGAGGCTAATTATTGATCCTGGAAGAGACCTGAGGTGTACTGTATTTTTTATGCGTTATTGATCCGCATAAAACATACAGATGTATTTTCGATCCTCTAAGGTTGCTGTGCATTTGTCTGGATACTTGACAATTTGTAAAAGGGTATTCCAGATTTGCGGAGATATTAAAGCAATGTAGGTGCTGGATTTTGTGAACCAATCAAGCACTACTGACTCTGGGTGAACGTAGAGTTTAATTTGGTTTCCTGCAAGACAATTAAGGTGTATTTTTAGATTTTGGGGTCCTTTAAAGGTTTATTGTTGATACACGAGAACCATAAAGGTGTAATTTGCATCATGTTGAAGATCGTTGGACAGGATTCTTGATAATTTATGAACATGTATTCCAGATTTTTGGAGATAAAGCAACGCCGATGTATTTTGGCTTCATGAAGAACTAGTGCAGGGCCCGTTCAGGCCATTTGGAGCGTGTGGCCGTTCGGAGCGGGCCGATTGCTTGGCCTCCGGGAGGGCCGCTTTCAGTTTTGTCGAGAAACCTTCACCGCTCTTTCACACCAGGGAAGAGAAGAAGAGTTTGGATGTAGTACACAACTAAACTCTTCCCTGGTGTCTCTCTACTGCAACTCTAGTAAGTCCACCTAAACTATCTTACAGAAGAGTTTAGAGTAGTTTAGGTGGACTTACTGTATCTGGATTCTGGAGGATTTATAGAGGTCTGTTCTAGATTTTGGAGAATCAGGTCCGGACACTGTACAGACTCAGCTATTACTTTAATGCATGTATCACACACTGTGTGTCACCTACTGGAATAATCAGTTCGCTTGAGGCGAGGGATGGTTCTTAGGTAGATTCTGCAGGAGACAGGACATGATGAGGATTACACTGCGATCACGTAGCTGGTTCGTAATTTTGGTCATAAACAACCGAGTCTCTTGCTGTTACTCGAATTCTTCTTAAGTCGTCAACCCTCCCAGACTGAAGTTCTTGAATCTCCTCGTCTCCCCAGTGTCTTTGGCATCTTCGTGTTAATGACCCATCTTCTTCTTCACCCTCCGATGTTTTCTTCCGGTTTCATGCCAGTCGGAATAAAAAACGCCACCAACACGCCAACTCCCTCGCTGTGAATTAACCGGAAAATGAGCGGCTCCATTCACACATGGGCTCAGTCAGACGTGACATGGACTTTGTACTAGGGAGCTTGCAGGGCTAAAGGCCATTCAATGTTCTGGTCAAATGATTCCAACATTTGCGGTCTCCCATACAGCTCCTCCTGGTAATATCTGGATAAGTTCAGGGTGTGTGAAAGGGGCTTTTGTGGAATTTTTCAGATGCTAGAGGACTGTAAAGTTATATTGTAGATTTCGGGGACCTCTAAAAGTTATGTTTAGATCCTGTGTGTTGTCAGATTGTAATAACTGTGCAACCTACTGAAATGCAATTTGGATTCTAGACACCTGTGCGTATACCGTACTGTATATTTGCATTCATTTATGCGATGAATGCAGATGGATGCTGTTGGACGTGGGTTCGGTTGGGTCGGGCTATCATCATAATCAATCTTGTACGTGAGCCACCCGTCACTCTCCCGAACCCCCGAGTTGTAAATCGAGCTCTTCCAGGTCACAGACCCCACACTGAAGAAAATGTCCATCTCAAATATCCAAGCGAGTGATTTTATCCAGTGGTGAGTGTGAAACTCTGATTTATTAAAAACCACTCAGAGAGCTCCCCGTGGTCATAAAGGTGCACAGTTTCTGCAGTGTTCAAGTCTCTCTGACATGTAATGACAAATACATCGCTCAACGTCGCTCCCGTCTGATCTGTATTCTACTGCTTTGCAAGGAGAACGGGAGGAGGTCAAGGTTGACTTGAAAGCAAGCGCGATGAAATTTAAACTGGGATATATTCAAAACCGGAAGCATCAGTCGCGTTCAGACAGATGTGTTGAGGACCAGTTGTGCAAAAAAACAAAACAACAAGCATCAGCAGAAAGCATTGTGGGATTAATCAACCGCCGCTCATGTAACAAATTGACTGCTGTGTACATTTGCGCTTCCTGTGTCGGACGCATGACAGGATTTCATCTTTTTCCCCAAAGCGACCCCTCCCCCGTGACTGCACAGGTCACGGGGGAGAATGAGAATCGGCCAAGCTGACACACGCGCACACACACACACACACACACACACACACACTGAATGGCTATCCTGCTTTCACTCTCCAACATTCACCACATTTTTCAAAACCTATAAAGAAACACAAGCCCCAGCCCGAAATACAAAGGCATGAAAACACTGCAGACTTGGGATTGGCTGTCGTCTCTGGAGCAGGACCATACTGCAATATTTGCTTTGTCATAATTGCCTGAGCGGCACTGCGTAGTAATAACAGTCAATCAAAGGTCCTTGAAAAAGCAGCAATTGTGTGCCACGCACTGAACCTCAACTCTCTTGTTCTTGTTTGAGCCCGTCTGGAACATTTCCAGGTTATTCCGTCTGCCGAGCTAATTTAGCAAAGAGTGAGAAAAAGATTTGTTTTTCTGTCGGGCACTGGAGGCGTTTCCTCTACTTCTGCAGTTGTGACTTTCTGCCACAGTGTTTTCCTGATGCCACTGTACGTATATGTATCTCGGTACATGTTGACTGCTGATCTAGAATGTAGCATTAGCTGGTTTGGTGGGATGTGTTCACGTCTAGTGGGGGCACAGTCAATGTGGCAGCTGACACGCCCATGAGTCTCACATGACAGACCAGTGCACCAAAAAATGTAATTTACAAGATCACAGCAAACCCACTCAAGCCACTGCGCCCTCTAAGGCCTGAATATGTACAGTTATCTTCGGGACAAAAAGGTACAGTAGGCCCAGGATGAGGACTGAAAGAGGCTTCACATCCTTTGTCCCACACAATATTTAGCTGCTTAACAAGCTCTGGGCAGGTTGTGTGAATTTGGCATCCTCTTGAACGTGCCTCTGCTGTCCTTTGTTGATGCTTTTTATGATGTTCTGACGTGTTATGTTGCATTATGTGCCATCATGTATGGTTGTTGATGTTCTTTGTGGAAAGCAAATTCCCCTCGGGTCATTATTGGATTCATTAATTCATTAAGAGCCAACCGTGCTTCCAGACACAAACATTGATTTTGGACATTTCTGAAAAAACTAGTACCAAATCTTTTTAAATGATTGTTTTGGTCATGGTTTCCCTATAGACAATATTGGTATTCCTGATTACTGTTTGGTAGATGAGGTTCAATTTTCAGCTACTTCCAGAATCCAAAATGCACTTCTGAAATAATATGAAATTTTGACCTATTTTTTCGTAATAAAATTTGGAAGTGTACTGGCACCCTAATTACATTCAAAGTACATGTTAAAAATTGAAACTTTCCAGATTAATTATAAATTGTTATGTTGTATAGTAGTAGTAGTTGTTTAGTGTTGAGTAGAAACTGAATATTAACACACACACATTGTTTTAATGACTATTGGATAGCTTACATTGACTTAAATTCATTTCCTGGAGATGTATCCGAACCCTGACCCTCAGAGCCTAACCGTTAACCCTTAACCTAACCCTAACCTAAACCTAAAACTAAACTTAAACCAAGTCTTTCACCCTAAAATCTTAAGATGTACGTTATTGGGCCATGCAATCGTCCCCCGCAAAAAAGGCAAGTCCCCAAAATGTGACCATGTAATCAAATTTATTTCCCCAAAAGATCAGTGAAACATGCCTATGCCTGCACACACAATTTTAGGAAACAGTTGATGCAGTGTAGTGTGTGCACTGTTTACCTCTCCATCACCGGCTGCTGTGTCTGTCTTCTTCTCTCTCTCCATCATCTGCCGTTGATCTGTCTGTCTGTTTCTCTCTCCCCATCGTCTGCTGCTTTTCACCTCTTGTGAAAGGATAAAAAAAAAGTTGTTTGCCTTTGAAGTTCGTTTTGGAGCCGCACCGTAATGCCAAGTAATGTTATGTTATGCAATGTGAAGGTTTGTCAAATAATAAAGGATCCGACGAATATGACCTGCCAGCTAAAAAATGTCACCTGCAATCATGATGAAGAGAAATGTACTTTATGCTATACATCAACGGGCAATTCCAACCATTATCAGAAAGTTACGACATAGGTAATATGCATAACCCTTCCTTCTGTTTTGGAAAAATCCCAAATGAACATGTGAATATGTCCCTCGCAAGCCTCATATACAGCATTAGCCGTCTGACATGTGCCATGTGAGTTTATATGTAAGGGTTTGGGTCTTAAGTGAAAAAGATCTGGAGGATTGGACACATTTTTAATGTTTTATAAGCAATGAAATGCTTAATTTATAAGTCACTTTTATTCTCTTTGTACCGTTGGGACAGTAAGGCAGTTTGTTTTGCCCCCAATGTGCCGATCTCCAGGAGGCAGGCTGTAAAATACGACTGGTGCAGTGTTGATATTATTACAGAAAGCCCACAAAAAAGAGATTTATGGAACCATTATTCAATTAAGTACCTTGTGAAACAAGGCCAGTTCACTTTAACCTGCTGCGATGGGTCGACCTGCCTCTTGCTCCCCCAGCTCTCCAGTTTGTGTAACACTGCTCTTTGTACAAGAGCAGCACAAGTTATATTACGCTGTAAATCACCAGAGATGGGACACATTCTTTCCGTTCGCCCCCAGTTTGAATGGAAAAACTGTTCGCCTTTACTGTTTCTGCTATTACTGACATTTGGATGATTAAACGTATTCAATACATCCCTTAAACTGTTAAAAGGCGCTTTGATCGAAACAGTGCTTTGATCAAATAACCTTGAACAGCAAAGACTTCAGACTCCCACACACAACATGGGCTAGTTAGCAATTACCAATGATACTATCCTCTGAAAGTTCTTGTTAATTTTCCCAATCCTTCACTCTCTCTATAAAAAACAGTACAGCAGCTGTTGAGCAGACTGACCAGAGAACACAGCAGTTTTCTATACACACGGGCCCGGTCAACACATACACAGCTGTTTCTGGTTATAACCCCTCGGTCTCTGAACAAACATTAGCCCTGTTTCATGGCATGAAGAGTAAGTTATTTGAAAATAGTACCGCCTGCAGTTATACACGGTAACAAGTTATGGCTCACGGTGGAAGCAGCTGACCTAAATCCTTGTGTGGCAAAATGTAATCTGTAGCACACCACTTTATTTCATAAGTATAGAATGTGTTGTTTGACATTTTGGAAAATATCACTTTGTTACCGAGAGTTAGATATGAAATTTGATACCCGTCTGTTCATTAATTATGGACCTACTGCAAGCAGCCTGTTAGCTTGGCATAAAGATTGGAAACATCGAACAAGGCTTTGTCCAAAGGTGAAAAAAACGCATATCAGCATCTCTGATCCTTTTCATCTAGCCGACATAAGGTGAAAGTTAGAATTTCTCTTATAATACTTTGGTTCATATCCAAATACCTGCAGAAATAACGACATTCCCATCAGCTGTACTAGATGTCCTAGTTAGCATATGTTAGCATGCTAACATGCTAAGCTAAGAGGGTGAACATTATAAAAACACCAGCAGGTCAACACTGTCATTTTGAACATAATAGCATGCTGACCTCACATATCTGTGTTTTTAAAAATAGATTTTTAGTCTTGTTCCTCTCATTTTTGTTGTATTGTTTTACAAATTAGACAAACGAGGTATAACCTGCGAGTTAGTGAGGCTTTATGCTGTGTTCACACCAAACACAGTGAATTTTTGACTTGCGTCACTCGCGCATGTTTGACCGCTGAAGAGTAGGAGGGGCTTACTTCCATGTAGACACCAGCAATGTTTCATCAATCATGGCCGAAATAACCACTACTGCTGCTTTGTACATGTGGAAGTTCCAGAAACGTCGGAAAACCAGACGCTGTCCTATCATAAAATAATTTGGTGGTGCAGAGAGATGTATCTATTGTATCTAGCAGGTAGCGCTGGTTTACTACAGTCGTATGAATCCAAAACAATTTTGCTTTGTTTTTCGGTAAATTGCATTTTGAGGACATACTGCTGCAGCTTTTAAAACCAAGTGTGACTGTGCCACAATACCTGGATCAAATACTGCCACGGTCCACTGGAGCGAAATGACATTACTGTGGCATCAGACATGGACGATCACCGCTGTGCTGCCCTTGACATTTGACGGTGTGAAGGTCTCCCGCTCGACCAATTCATGTGCTCAGTGGCCCTGTAATAAGATTATTTACAAGTGTGCTCAGATATACTGGATCGTCATGTGACTCCTGGCAGGAAGTCAGAGATGATTATCCCAGGGCTGAGAGGAGAAGAGAGGGACAGTGGTGATAAGCCCAGATTTAACGCCACATCCTGAGTGTCCACATGTGAACACTAACCACCCCCAACAGGGGGAAGGCAAAGGGAGGACAAGCTGCTAGAACATTGCTGGTGCTCCATAGGAATGAAGAGTGGGACGCAACAACTGTAATCTGTTAGGGCTGCTGAAATAGATGACAGTGCAGCTGTGCTTGGGCTTTGTAAATTGCCTGTTGTGTAACAGGGACAATTAAGATGTGGTCTGTTTTAAAAGTCCTTGGGATCACAGTCATTACAGTCATCTCCGGGACACACACCAGGCTGAGCACTAAGTACAGTGTGCGACCCTGTTAGCCGTGCAGCCGTGTCCATCACACCCTCTGAAAAGACGGGCAGAGCTAACAACATACTGTACATTCTGTAGAATTGTCATATCAACAATTGGTCACATGACTATGTTTAATAAGAAGTGTGACTCGCAGTAATGGACCCACAGAAAAGGATCAACCGACTCGGCAGTTCCTCTCAGCTCTCACCAAAGCCTGTTTCCATCAGCAGCTGCAGCTGTTTTCATTGGAAAGGCTCTGATAAACCCACTGTACACGACAGAGTAGAGCACCAAACAGCAGACAGACACAGTTAGAGACGAGCTGGTGAGCACAGTGGAGCATTCAGTGGCTAAAGAGACCAAAAACAGAGCTAAAAGAGAGTAAATATTGGACTAAAATTAAAACTCCAAATGAATGTAGCTCCGTGTCTTCTGGATTTGTAGATAGGTATTTGCAGAATCAGCTTTATAAGTTGATACGACCGGCTCTCTCTCCCAACCCGTCAAATAACAGTGCTTGGTCAGTGCCCCTCAGCTTCTGATACAGACGCAGCAGGGCAGCCTTTAGCGTGGCATAGTTTTGCACAGGTTAACTGTGGTAGTAAAGCATGCATGATTCAAATTTAGACAGGATTTCAACAGAGCTCTCCCAGTTTGCAACCTACTCCGCTGTTCGTCAGAACGGAAGTAATCCACACCAAACCTTATGACAATCTGGAGACCTATTCGCTTGAGATTTCTAGCTCTGGATCAAAGTGTTAGTTGCGTCTGTCCAACCAACATCCCCATCCATAACACTATTTGCAGCAACTTTCCAAACAACATTTCATGACAAGAAGAGTATCCTTTGTGTCAGATCTGGAGAAAAAAAAACCCCTCAGTGCATTCAGTGATGCAGCATAATTACTTTTCACAGTACGGTATCATGGCCGTCTTTCAGGAGTCTTGGCAAGAAAACCCTCCCATTCAACCCTGCCTTCTCCTTCGCCGTGTCCTTCCACAGATCGGGTTGTACAGTAAGTGGCAGTTGGTGTAGCTCCCCCAGTGCAGCAGCGTGCAGGAGCGCTAATGCCAGGACCCCACATGAATAATGGGAACCCTGTGCAGCGGCCCAGCTGCTCCTGTCAGGCCCCGGCGCAGCCAAAGGCAAACAGCAGGCCCCCTCACACTCTGCTCTGATAACACACTCTGTCATCGTCCAGCCACACGGGAACGTGGCCAATCACAACGGACCACAGCGTGTGGCGATATCTCAGACCCCTGCCCATCTGCTTCCTGGCCAGCCTGACCTTGGAGGTCACTCAGACATACGGATGTAAGGCCAAGGATGATGCCGGTGGCTTTGAGTGGATAACCTCTAAGTGGATGAAAAACTATTTTCTTTCAAAGTATTATGTGAAGAGGACACAACCATTAACAGAATCGTACCCTAGTTAAAGTGTTTGACTGCCTAACCTTAAATAAACATTCTAGTTTGTGGACACATGGGTGTTATCGTCATAGTTGCGAGTATAGTTTCCATCAGTTGTGATTCCATTGTATTTCTCAAAGTCAGTGATCTAACTTGCTGACTTGATTTGAAAAAACGTACACCCACAACACCCCTGCGTGGAAGGCACTAATCATGTCAATTAATGGTTCATGATCGGTTGACGAGGGTCGGCTATCGAATAATTCAAAATGAGCATTCCTAATGTTGTCCCAATGTGTACTTTACCACCTAGCCAATCGGATCACAATCAGTCCTAAATCGGTTTTGAGTGCATTGACACCTACAATTTCTCTGTGGTCAAGTACTTGAACACATAAGGGGCTAAAGGGGGTTTAAGGGGAGTTTAACGTTCACTGTCATTTGAGCTCTGTTTTGGTATACAGCATCTCCTGAGAAGAAGCTAGTGCTGCCTTAAGTAGCCTAAATATATAAGGTGAAAGTCATCTGATGATACTAGCCTTCAATTCACTTTTTCACATGAACAATTTACATATCACATTCAGGCAGCTTTAACCTACTCCAGGTTATGCCGGTGAAGCATACATACATACAAATAAGATCTTTGTATTTTTCATACATATTTTACAACATTGGTTTCCATTCCATTGCTCTAACAACCACCTTCCTACTTCATTCCTTCCTCTTGTATGTTACTCTGAATAATCTGACCTTGGCATCATGCAAATAAAAACGTATACACTAAACTACTGTACATCACGAGTGATATATATATATATATATATATAACGAAGCAAAGCCAGATCCACAATAAGCAGACGGATCGCGTTGGTTGACCGTCAAATGACAGCTGTTGACCTACTGTGATAGAAGTGCCAAGAGCTGCGAGTGTGTGAACGGCACCGACTGACAGAAACTGTCTTGGCCTCATGACTCCAGGGCTCTCGCAGCAGAGTGCGTGGACTGCACATCAACTAACCGTCAAGCTTCAATTTGAGTCTATGTTGTGAGAAAATGACAAGATATTGACCATCACGCTATGGGCTGGGGGGGATGTGATGGAGAGCTGTGTATCTCAACTCTGAGTGACAGAGGTTGTGATGTTTTTATTGACACCTGCAGGGACAGCAGCTCTCATCAGTCTGGTAGGAAACAGAAATGATTTAATTGGTTAGTGCTACCATATAGCAAAGCCATACCCAGAGTGTTACCAACTAGCTGCTCTGCTCTGTATTCAGCCCTAATCACACCAAAGTATACAACTTTGGTGTGATTACAGTGCAGTTCATGTTATTGTTACTTTTACCATTTCATCATTCTCACTGTGTACGTTTTGGTTTTGTAGAATCCAGTCTATGTGCGGTTATGACCACTAGGTGTCACTAAAGTCAGACTGCTAACGACATGGCTCTACGGCTAGCAATGCCGGTCTGTCGGTCGCTTCGACACTTTGGTCCAGGCAAAATATCTAAACTAATGGACGGATTAAGATTCAATTTTGTAGACATTCATGGTCCCCTGAAGATGTATCCCAATGACTTTAGTGATCCTCTGACTTTTAATCTAGTGCCATCAGATTCAATTGCCAATTGACTTTGTTGATGTATTCATGGTGGACAGAGGATGAATCCTACTGACTTTGGCGATTCCCTGACTATTCCTCTAGTGCCTCTATGAGGTTGTCATTTGTGGTTTTAAGTGAAATATTTCCATGACTATACTTGAATTCAGGAACACATTGTCTTTAATTATTAGCAGGCTGCTCTACAGTCACAGTCAGCTGGTTGTGGGTGGGCATTACGACCTATTTTCTCCTGAAGAATTCCTTTTCAGTTAAGATCATTTGTGCTAAACCAGGATGGAAATATTAACGTAATTGTGACAAAATGGTTTTGTTTGCCTTACCAGCCTCAATAGCATGAGCAATTACCCTTTCAACATCTCAGCTAATCCTTCATATGAAAACATAGTAATTTACGGTAACGGCCTGCAATGTTCTTTTTCCCTCCCAGTGAGTGGAACCTATAATATTGTGACAAAATATTATGGTATTACAGTTTGTGGAGGTTTACAGGAATGTATGGCAGCTCAAGGTCGTACTCAGTAGTCCCCCGCTGCATCATTAGCTGCTCTAACATTGTGTTGGAACCACAACTAAGTAATATGAGTACAACAGCAGCATTTCCAAGTAGTTGTGTCAACTTAACCATTAACCTTGAAGCTGGGACACTGCTTTTTTTTTCTTTTTCTTTTGCACGTGGGTGAAGTCGAACAAGCTGAAGACACAACATTGACGTATTAACACCTGTTGCACATCCAGCAGACACATTTGTGTTTCTGCTCATGTGATAAATGTAAGTCCAATTTCTTCTCTCTTTTTATTTATTTTTATCTTTCAACTCATGAAAGACAAAAATATTTCACTCTTTACATGCTTCATGCACATGTTAAATATGTAGCAACATGTTCATCCTACATAGGAAGAAGCTTGGCATGTTACAACCATTTTTTAAACTACCACACAGCAAAAACAAGCCATGTGGGAATGCGTGCATTGTGGTGATAGAGATTTCCCTACTTCATGGTTGCTGCACAAACCATTATGAAAGCTGAGACTCCACAGATTCCAACTGGATAAGTCTCACTACTCTTTGACTAAATCTCACTAAACCAGAGGCTGAAGAAGAGATAAACTTAGCTACTTCAATAGCATCACTCTTGACTGACGTTGTGATGTGGTTTGCTAGAGGTTTTTGGGCTGCAACTGCATCAATCCAAAGGGAAATGCACTCTAAAAATGTATACTTGTAAGTGTTCGTCCGAATTTAATCTTTCATTTGTGATGTGTTCCATCCTCATTTACTCTGACCAAGCATATACAGTATACTGATAATTACACCGCTGGAGTAATCTCAAAAGTGTTACGTTTATTATACCAAAAGATTATTCAAATAGACCTTGTAGTTGCAGAGATACACTTCACTTCAGGCTAAGGCCTTGAGAGGCTAGCTAACCGCTAACTTCGAGTTTTAAGGTTTGAAAACTTAGCGAGAAAACTCCATTGAACCCCCCATACAACACATCCCCATTTAACCCTTTACAGAAGAGCATTGTCAACATGGTAACATGAGATTGACTGGATGTGCCTTCAGTGACCATTTTTGATAGGAAAGTTTTCCGCTTCCATACATTCCTGATTCTCATCAGGCACACTGTGGTTGTACTGGTTCAAACTACTGTACAGTACATTATATGCATATATATAAATAAAATAAATAAGTGACTGTAAGGATGCTGGGAAATGTAGGGGGCAGGTTTGGGAACCCACTGTGGGAAGCAGACAGCAGAGGGGGGGGGGGTGTACCACTCGGCAGCTTTACTGACAGGAAGCGGGTCGGCTCTGTCCCCGCATTCCTCCAGCAGATGTTTGACAGAGAAAATATTTTCACAGCTGGAGAGGGAAGCGAGGGAACATATATGTTTTACGATACATCACACTGGAGGTGGCAAAAACGGAGGGGGGAGAAAAAAAACCATGCACGATATTTTACTGTATGTGAGCGAGTACCGTCCCCAGACAGTACCATTGGATGCTCCGTCACTGTCTCCTACTCGAAGTTTCCCATAACAAGGTTCAAGGTTCATGTCCTTGTGTTGCTGATGAAAAATGTATGCATTAATCACTCGCTCTGAAAGGAATGTGGGCTCGCCCGTCTCATGATTAATGTAAGAAAACAGCCCCTGGTCTCTATCAGCAACACACTGCTGTAGTGTGAAGGGAGTGGTGATGGTGATGGCGTTAATGATGATGTGGCTATAGGAAGCACAAAAGTGCATTTTCTGGAGAGAAAAGAGAAATTTGGTAGAATGTGTATGCATCGCTACGCCAATAAAACAATTCAAAGCACAAGTCCGAACAATAGAAGAGAGATAAAACTGTCTGTATACAGCACTGTGCCAGAAGAAACAGAGCAGTTTCACATCTCTCTTTTCTGGCCAAGTCAGACGTTAGAAAGTGAGAAGTGATCTCTTCTGACTGACAGCAGAGGGACTTTCTAGCAGAGCTGACCGTATGACCCACTGTCCCCCAGGAGGGACACTTGCCGGCTGTCTGAGCTCTGAAATCACCAGAGAGCAATTACCCTCTCCTTCCTGGGCTCGTCCTGAGCTGTTTGGACACAGCTGAAACTGTTAGGTTGACAATTTGTCACTCCTCCGCAATCCTCCCCAACAAACACCAACGCACAATAAACAGTTCATTGGCAGACAGTTCACTGCATGACGTATGTTGCAGCAGCTATGTTATCTGCTCTATAAACTATTGCATGTATCATTTAATTGCTTTGACATATTCCTCGACACTTTTGCAAAGGACATGCAGTGTTTTTTCTTTTCAGCAAAAAAGTGAATTTACATTCACTGAGTTTTGAGATTTACTCACTCCTAATGCCGAAGGAAAAGTACCTTCTAACTCAGATGTGCGTCCTATGATTTGGACCCAGATATCATGCGGAATGTGTAGTAATGTTATTGTCAAGAGAGAAGCGCTGCTCGTTACATGCATCGCTGGGTAAATGCATACAGTCACTTTTCAAAATGAACTTCCAATGTAGCTTTATTTAGTCTTTAGTTTTACATGTGCAGCAAAAGTCCTTGGTTAAGTTTAGGCAACAAAATGTCTTGATTAGGTTTAGGTAACAAAATGACCTGGTTAGGTTAAGGAAAAGATAGTGGTTTAGATAAAATAAATATGTTTTTACGCTACATAAGTATGTTTGTTATGTAACTGACATTAGTCAAGTACATATTTATGTAACAAACAAAGGTGTTAACTTGGTTTCACAAGGGACAGGAACAGCAGCCTCCTGGGTGAAAGTCTGTGTTGGTTTGACCCGTCCATCCATCCATCTTAAACACCCCAGCCACCTTACAGCGACTTTTCTCGCTCTTTACGACATTGGAGTTAGTTAAAAGCCTGGTGCGTCTCATACTGATACTAAAAGGTCCCTATGTATCAGATGCCAAGGGGCACTTACCAAGTGTTGGTATTTGAAGAGTTGGGAGCGAGAGCGGCTTGTCTTAATAAGACATACTTTTTGTGGCTAATGTTCAGCACAACTTCATTTAGCCCAAAATCAACTTAGCCTGACAGATGGATGAAATCTTCTATGAAAGCAGTTTTCTGAAGTTTGATTGAAATGGCCTTTCCTGTTCTTGAATAAAACTACACTAAAATGTCCAGAGTTATAGTTGACTAAAAATAAAAAAAGATGAGGTTGATGAAATATGACCAAAACAAACACAGACTAAAACTAAGACTTAATTAAAAAATACCTGACGAAATTAGGTTTGGCAGGCCTGTAAAAGCTGCAATCAGTCATTATTTGCAGGACCACAAGAGTTAAAGATGAATATTATTAAATTATTTAAAGCTTTTAAACAAAGAACTTGCTGTTGTTGTTTTTTTTTCGGAAAGTCTCAAATTGCTCAAAGTCCCTGTGACATCAGTCCATTCTGTCCATTTACCTCAATCTGAACTCTCCTGAATGCCCAGTGTTGTGACAGCTGTGAGGTCTATGTTTGAAGATCCTCTCAGTGGAAGGAAAACATGGCCTGGGATGGGATCACTATCCCTCTTCTTATTATTGCTGCTGTGGCCTGGATAGTTGTGGAGTCAATCCAGGGCCAGCAGGTACCTGTCAGTCACAGACCACCTGAGGAGACCGAACCGTTGGATTCGTCCTACTCCTCAACCACATTCATTTCTGAAAGCATTCCAGCATCAATGTTTGTATCTACGGTGCACTGAGGAGAAGTCAAACAAGGATAAAAGTAATGAAGACAACAACAGAGACATTTGATAGCACTGATACACTGGCTAGCTCACTCATTATGAGAACGTGCTGCTGAGTGCATTCTCTGTTTTTCTAGAGCTCTCTTTCTACTCTCTGATTACAGAACCATTGCTTACACAGGTGCATGGCCGACGGCACCATTCATCCGTGTCACTACAGTGACTTTGAACTGAAGACTCTGCCCATTTGGGGTTTGATTCAAAACAGGCGAGAAACGATCTTCCTGCTGCACCCGGCTGGCCACATTGTTTGACTGGACTCCTGGCTGCCCGGGCTGCTCTGGCTCGGCTCCAGCTGGCCAGACCGACTCCTGGAGCGGTCACAGGGCTGTGACCCTGTGACCGCTCAGCTCAGAGTGCAGCGCCAAGCAGTGTGGCTGGTTGCTGATAGACAAGCGAGTCAATGCTCAACACTTGGCCACAGCAAACGTTGGCTTAGAGCAGTCCTTATCAGCCGCTATCAGAACTGATACAACTCCTCCTGCACTTTTACAGACATATTCTTGACATTATCAATAAGTAAACATTCCTTCCCAGCTAGTGCTTTTATCCTATCCTGCTCGTTGGATGATTGATCTGTTTGTCCATATAGTCCTGTGTAAGTTATATTGGTAACTACTGGCGGGATTCTCATGGAATTTGATATACATGGTCTACAAAGGATGACTGCTAACAATTTTGCGGACCCCCGACCTTTACTGGTATGACCACCTCTCCTAAATTGTAACATTTTAGGTTTGCTATGCATAGTCATGAGCCCCAGAGGACAGAGTCATTGCAAAACATGTCATTGTTTTGCAAGTCACAAGTAAGTCAAATGTCTTTGCACTCAAGTCCCAAGTCAAGACAGGCAAGTCCCCAGTCCAGTCACAAGTCAAGTCACAATTAAAGTCCCAAGTCAAAACGGGCAAGTCCCAAGTCCTTTCCCAAGTCAAGACAGGCAAGTCCGAAGTCCAGTCCCAAGTCAAGTCACAATTAAAGTCCCAAGTCAAAACAGGCAAGTCCCAAGTCAAGAACTAAGTCAAGACAGGGGGGTCCAAAGTCAAGTCCCAGGTTAAGACAGGCAAGCCCAAGTCAAGTCCCAATTTACAACCGGCAAATCACAAGTCAAGTCACAAGTTAAAACCGGCAAGTCTCAAGTCAATTCACAAGTCAAGACAGGCATTTTTTCAAGTCGAGTCCGAAGCCAAGAAAGACAAGTCCCAAGTCAAGTAGCAAGTCAAAAACAGGTTAGTCCCAAGTCAAGAACTGAGTCAAGACATGGGGGGTCCAAAGTTAACTCCCAAGTTAAGACAGGCAAGCCCCAAGTCAAATCCCAAGTCAAATCCCAAGTCAAGTTACAAGTCAAGTCCCAAGTCAATACAAATTCGGGGCACCCCGCCGTCCTGCCTGCGCTTGTTTAACATTTTAGTTGTTTGCTCAGGTTTGTCGAGTTGGACTTTTGCAAGCTGCTGGTGCTGTGTTCTCTGGGAAGAGAAGTTTATCATTTACTTCCTGTTAGTATTCCCGTTACTCTAAGAACTTTACCACATGTGCTCATCTCAAGTGGCTTAAACACATTCCACTCAAACGCACGCACACACAAGCTATAGTGAGAGAAACCATCCTTATAGAAACCTTTTTCATAACTTTCCCGTGTTCTTTTATATTTGACACATTACCTGTCGAACCAGATGCTGATCCTGTGTACTGTCTTGTGACGACAACGAACAGAACAGCACGCGGCTAAATATTCTCTGTACAGCTGGAGAGTGAAGGAGGAGGGCGATTCGCAGATCATTACGTGCTGTGTATACATTTAACAGTACAATCATCCACGTTAGTGATGCATTATGAATTCAAGCAGTGGCAGAGCTTGTTATAGCAGGATCTCCACCTGACCTGAAGCCAAACTGTCACTGTGCCAAGAAAATGTCTATTGTATTACATTATATAATCTCTCTGGGGCAATGGGAAGAATCTGCTCAGGATGAGGGGATGAGATGAAATGGTATCTGGCTCAGATTCAAAAGACAAGTGAAAGTAGAAGCCCTGGCAGGGGCTGACTAGAGTCTGGCAGGCAATTTCTTGCCTGCTAACTGTCGAGCTCTTTTCACTACTCCACAGGCCCAGCCTGGAGCACAGCCTCCCCCGTGAAAAGAGCAAGGATTAAGACAGTTTGAGATAAAGACAAAGGGCACACATCGCCTCTCTTTCCCTGAGAGCACCCCCCCCCCCCCCCCCCCCCCCACCACCCAGCCATACAATGATAGAGTACAATAGGATGATGTGATCTTTTGGCCTGCACCGGATGTGTCATCTAGCACTGCTGTGCAGTACTTCCCAGCATTGTGTGCGGGGCCTCTGCCATTGTAGACGGGCAATACTAAAACTTTGCAGATATTTCACAGTGGGTGAGTGCTTTCTTTCCGCCTAGAGTTCCCTCGCTGCCTGGGTCAGGATACAGGGAGGCCCCAGGACCGACGAGCCCGCAGAACTACAACTGGGGGAGGAGGAAGGCAATGACCTGTGCTCTCTCTCGTGTCTCTCGACCATTTTTGGTAAACTTCTTGAACACCTGTAAACCCTCAGGGGCCAATTCACAAATGGTGTACTTTTGCGGCAGCTAAACCTGTAACAATGGGACAAAAAGAAACTGTGTAGTTCTCAAAGCGTCCACAAAAGGGTGAAATGCATCCCTGACTGCGCTGATAAGCAAATAGCGTCTTGGTGCTCCGGTTCTATTTGCACATATTTAAGGGTGCTTTCGCCCCTGTAGTTGGGTTCAGTTGGTCCAAAAAAACCTGAGGAAAAAAAAGTAGAAAAAAAGTGAAAATAAGGTTATTATGTAAACAACTGTTTTCTTCACTCTCCCGTTCTCAATAAAAGGGCAAACTGCAATCAGGGAAACACTGAGTGCTTATTTACGATGCTCCTTCTTGTTACAGAGGTATGATCTTTAAGACGGTCCTGGTGAGAAAATGACAGAATTCTAATGGGCATTGCTGATAAAATCTAAAAGATGGACTAATCAATATTCCACAATTAACAATGTAAAGCTGTCACTTCTGGTGATGAACCGACAGAGAATTACCAGCCAAGTTCCCCTAAGCTCAATGGGATGATGTTGCATATTTTAACTCTCTGTTTTTGTTCAGTCTCATTTCCCCAATTTCCACCTGTTGCCAACCTGTTCTCGCAAACCAGCGCTTGGTCAGTGCCCGACTGCGTCTTGATACCGACGGACCATTCAATGTCTGTATGAGACGCATTGGGCTTTCAACTAACTCCAATGTAAACCCATCCAAGTCATTATTGGATGGTAAGAGCAACTGATGTAGTATAAAGAGCAAGAAAGTCAGTGTAGGGATGAGGTTGGGTCAAACAAACACAGACTTTCACCCAGGAGGCCGCTGTTCCTGTCTATGTATAATCAAGTCAATGTTGACTGATTTCACCTTAGTTGGGTATTTTACTAACACCAGTTACAGAACAAGTATCCCTATTTTACTTAAAAACATACTTATTTTCCACCAAAACCACAATCTTTTTCTCAACTAGTTTTAGAGCATAAGTTAACATAAAAACTTTAAAAAAAGTCCATTCTGCAATTGTTACGGTTCAGAGTCCATCTTTAGTGCACACAATGAAAGAAGTCGAAACCAGGAACTATGGATATGCAGATGTGATATTTGTGGTGTCCACTTAGTGCTGTCTGCTCAGACGAGACCAGAGAGGAACCGAAAGGGTGGATAGAGGAACTGACTGTGTGAGAGCAGTCAAAGGGAACATTGCCCTTGGGCCTATGAAAGCACATTTTTCCCCAATGTCATGGAGATTTCTTTTGCTAATGAGCTGCATCCATGGGCTATCAAGTGCTGCCAAATGCAGTGGAGAGATGTTCCTTTGCTTAATTAAATCACGGACAGTATTTGGCCTCAATACTTGGGATATAATTCTTTCTGTAACTGTTACCCAGAACCTCGATGCACTTATTTTCTTGTGTTAAACTGGACAGGGTTAGTTGTGGAGCTATAAGCACTATTCCATGTATTTCACACATAATTGGCGAGTATTCTGGGGGTGTTCCCTGCAAACAGAAAAGTTAAGCCAATGCGCAAGTGCCTTAAACTTGCATTCTCTCTAATGGCCATCAGGAGGGCGACACCTCTGGTTGCAAAAAGAAGTCTGCTTGTATAAAATGTCGATGAGAAAGTGACTTCTCACTTGATTTATTCCCTCAGTAAACTTTGTAAACATGGGGTTATGGTCTCAATAGCTAGTTTCAACTCTACTTCAATACAGTATGATGTTCATTTAGTAAATCATGGTCCATTTGGAGTCAAATAGACCATAAAGCAGAGTATGCTTAACGACAGGCTAGCTTACGATTGACAGTTCGCTACCAGAACAGTATACGCCATCTCTAGGTCACTCCTCTGCAGTCCAAATATGGTCACTTCTGCTCACTGGTTGCAAAAAACGACGGCCAAAATCCAAAATGGCAAAATGCCATCTCCAAGCTTCAAAAACGAATTGGTGTGACATTAGAACGACTACGTAACCTCCTTTTATACAGTCTTGACACATTTGTGTGTGTATGTGTCTGTGTGTATATATATATATATATATATATACTTAGTCACAGTGAATATTCACAGAACAAGAACAGGACAGAGCTCTTTGAAAGACCTCACAGTCCAAATGAGAAGCATAAGAAGCTGCAGTAAAAACGATGCTGAGATGGTTTTGAGTGTAACACTACACTTGAGCAGAGAAGCCAAACCGACTTCAGCCCCTGGCACTTAACATGATACATGATCCACGAACAACGACTCGGTAAATTGTATGCACCTTTAAGAGCTTAGGTGATGTTAGCTATGCCCAGCAGGTCATACCTGTGGTAAGTGGAATGGAATCCAGGGAGGAACAGCAGATAAAGTAGGTACAGGAGGGAGGGGGGGGGGGGGGGGGGGGGGGGTAACGGCGGGGGGTAGTAGTCTTTACCCTGGAGGGGAAACCACAAGACTGGGAGTAATCACTCCTTTAACCCACACGCTGACAAGTGACAAGTGTGAGAACTCGGGGTATACTCTGCTCAATAAGTCTCTTTCTCTCTATCAAACAGAAGTGCGGCTCTGCGACGATAAAAAAGAGGCTCTTCTCACAAGCGTAACTCGACAGCTGCTTTAGCAATGCACAGACGAGCGAATGCAACTTTTTCATGCTCGAGACGAGCCCAGCAGATGAAAGGCACCTTTCACGATTCCTTGTGTGCAATAAAAATGGCCACTTGCAGCAGACTGGAACTCGGGGGAGGCAGATCCAGGTGGCCTCGGTTGGCACACAATGTAGGGGAAAACCAGTTGTTTGGTGAAAATTGTACAGAACGTCAAAATAGAATTTTTTAATTGCAATAACTTAAAAAGCCGAAGATGTTTGGCCTTCTGTCGAAACAAGCTCCGAGGAGCGCTTGCATCATTACAAACGCACTTGTCAACGGAGTGCATTTTCTTACATGTGGCTTCAAGTGTTTGAAGCGAAATAAAAGGCGCAACTATGCCAGAGAAAGGCGGCGTTCTGTCGTCTCGCTGCAGCTCCGCTAGACTCCAGCTCTCTCGAGTTCAAAGTGGAGTGCTCCCAGACTTATCTCGCTCCCGTCACAAGGGACCTCATTTATGGCCTTCTAAAGCCTAGCGGGGCCTGATTTCAACCAAAGAACACCCCATCCAGATATTCAACCCCCCCCAAAAAAAGATTCCTGCTAATAGTTATAATGCGCCAACTACTGTAGATTACTTGGCACAAATTTCAATCTCAGCCACATCTGTTCGCAGTGCTGCTCCGAAAGAACACTTATGCACACGAACACACACGTTTACCCCTCTGATCCAAACGGAAACAGCCCTGGAGAACACGTGAAGAGGGGTGCGGGGGTGGTGCGTTTGAAATGGGGCCTAATGAATTGATAAGTATAACAGTGTGGATCGGGCTCAATGGGAGGCCAGGCTGTTTGATGTGTAGCTCTGGCTCTGCAAACGAGCTAAATGGAGGAGACAGCCTTTGCTAATACAGAGGTTATAGAGTGCAGCAGGAATGAGTCCCAGAACCCAGAAATAAGTCAGCTTCTGATTCCCTATTTTTGGCTCGATAATAAATAAGGTCTGTGGTTAACACAAGCTTAAGAGATTTTAACATTTTGTTCTACGATAAAAAGTGAATACTGCACACTCTTGGTGGATTTTAAAGCTTTTACGTGTCTTAAAAAAGGTGCTTGCTAACAAGTGGCTCAATGAGAGTACAAAACGTCAGCCTTAAGTTTAGTGGTGGTGACGTGAGGTCATGTGACCGTGGTGTAGCCTAAAGTTAGCTCTTAGCTGATTACATTTACGCTTCACAAAACAACAGTAGTTTAGAACAAGTAGATTATCTTGTGTCATAAACGAAAGCTTATTTTCTACATCATTCCAAAACCCAATGGAAAAATCCCACTGGCTCTTTGTCGAGGGAACCAGCGCGCGATGCTAACTTCCAGGTTGGCCGACAAAAATTCGCCATCCGTGCAGCGCTCTCTGGCCCCGCTGCATGTGTCTCCATAGCAGCAGCTGTCAGATGAACACATGCGCGGTTCCTCTTCGTGTTGAATCTTCTCTGGACGTCCTGTAAACAAAATGAGCCTCTGCAAAGATCTACATCAAACACTCCTAAGAAATTGATTTAATGATCTCTTTTAATTATAATTGATCATCATGGCTCTTCATTTTTCTTTTACCTTCACTAGCAGTCATCTGTGAGAGTTTTATAGGGTCCCCTAGGCCGGTAGATCGCATCTTATCCTATAAATTACTCACCAACTACACCATGTTTCCATCAGGGAACTATACATTTGTAATTCAACCAAAGTAAAACATTTACAGCTGCTAATGTGAATTGATTTATCAGAAACAATAAAGCACTTATTTGGAGGAATGATATTCCTCTCCACACACTTACTCTCCAATGCAAGTCACTACATGTTTTATGAAAAATAAAAAAAAAATGGTATAATAAGAAACCAAAAGCGTGACTGCTGTGAATTGCAAACTGTTTCTTGTTTATTCTGAACCAAATGAAAAACCAAATGAAAAAATTTGGAAATCAGCACGTTTGAAATATTTGCTTTTCATTTCCTGTCTGGAAGGATAAAGATAACATCTGGAGAAGATATGATCCACTTCCTTCTGCTTTGTCATGTCGTTACTGTGACCATGGGAACGGGGGGGGCAGGCGGCGTTCACCGGGAGGAGTCACCGGCTACGTTTCTGCTGAAATAAAAGCCCGCTGCAGATGAAAGGAAGCCTCATCAAAACCTGATACAGCAACAGATCTTTCACTTAAAAGGGAACTGGACTCCATCTCTAGCAGCTGTCTGCACAGCTCTCCAAAAACCCAAGATATAATCCTCCTCCAGTAGCCTCCTCGTGTTGTCATCACAGCGAATGAAAGCGCGGTCAGATCTCTCTCTGACAGCCATCTTAAATCCACTCACGGATCTCAGGGGAGCCGTTTTCTGCATACTCAATATGCTCACGGCTCCTTCAGCCCACACGGTCGCCATGGCAACCGTGGACCACCTCTGGCTTCTAGTGCATCTGTCAGCCAATACCTCCTCACACACACACACACACGCACACGCACAGCCATCTTGCCTTTTTGTAGCATGATGGTGTTTTTTGTGTCGGCATTGGCAGTTCTTTCTGCATGTTTTTATAGAAATGTAAAATATTTCAGGTGAACACATGACAGGTTGTGGTTGCTTCAACTCCACCATTTCGCCTCCTCTCCAGCACCTCATACGGAGAACGGACCAACGCTGAGATGGCAATGCAGATCTCCCATTTGTTTCCCCCCAGTTTCCCTCTGAAGAGGGCAGCATTGAGCCTTTTCTTTTTGTGCAGCCTTGGTGACACTTCCTCACCACCACCAACAAAAAAAAACAAATCCACGCAAACCTGCTGTGTCACAACCCACACTATGAATGTAGGACCACCCATCCAGCACTAAAAGTCCCTGGCTGGGATTTAAACCTTATTGACCCCCCCGCCCCCCCCCCCAAAAAAGTATTCTATGTGCTGGTATGCATGCATGAATGAGTGTGCGCAGTGGCGAGAAGGGGAAGGACAGCAAAGGAGGAGGAGGACAGAGAGCAGCTGAGTGGAGCAGCTCTCTCTCATCACTGAGTAATGTTTAGCATCGGCTTTTTCTTTTTTTTTCAGAAAAGAGTGAAACAGCATTGTGCTGCATGTGTCTATTCTCTTCTCTCTCTCTCTCTTTCACTGAAAATCTTTTTCTTTTGTCACCCTAAACCCTCCCGCCTCTCTAAAGTCCCCCTTTGCCCTCCAACCCCACCCTTCTGAATCCCCTCTGAAGTCCCCACACTTCATCTTAAAAAGCCAGTGTAAGGATTGGATGGGGAGGTGGGGGTTGGAGGAGGAGGGGTATGATGTGGGGGGAGGGGCGTTGTACTGTTGTAATCTGCAATTGTTACAGTCTGGAGCCCTGCCACGCTGTCACCATCCCAAATTGATTTAACCATCAATGGCAGCATCTATTTAAGGGCCGCTGGTCGCTCCGGCCCCCGGCTGCCCAAAAAAACAAATCGGCTGAATGTGCAATGAGCTCCCCTTTTTTTTGCTCTCTTTCCCACCATTGGATATCAAAGGCTATTGTGTCCAGAGAAAGTAGAGGGGTTACCCATTTACCCCCTCCTGGGGGTCAACCACGAGCCGGGACGGAGGGGAAAGTGAAAATAGCAGAGGAAGGAATAGAGCAGTGAGGAGCAGGTCTCCAAGTGCAACATCAGGACGGAGCGCTCCCAATCAAGATAGAGGTGACACATGTGTGTGTGTGTGTCAACGCAGCCATTCAACACGGCACACTGGAAGTATTTGCAAAACACTTTTTTCATTTAACGTGAATATGAATATTCTCCCTACAGTAGCATCAGTAAAGCCTGGTGCTGTACAGTAAATAGGAGACCCCTCTGGTCCACGCTGCTCCATGTTCAGAGAAAGGAGGCGTAATTTGAATAATGCGATTAAGGATGAGGTAATGCTACGCTGCCCTTCCTGTGAAAGGTCCACTGATGCACGGTCAGGGATTAACACAGTTGTGTGTTTCTCCTTGTGAAAAGAACAGCTGTGTAGATATGGTTAGAGAAGGCTGACTGGCTCTCTGAAGAAAGTAGTTCCAGTGTTGACAGCCCTACCCGTTGACACTGATGTCTGTGGCTTTACCAGAATAATGTCGTGTTCGTGTCGTATCGTTAAGGCCTAGTGGGAAACACGGTTCATGTTAGCCTCCAAGTTGCAAGTCAGAGATGACTCCTACTTGTCGAAAATAACTATAGAAGTGTCAAAATGTCGGGTAAAATGGCTGCAAAACCACCACCACTGATATCAATATAAACTATGAACCGTTTAGTTTGGTTTCGTGTGAACAAACTGCTTTAATACAGTACAGCAAACAAAGCTAATTATTAGCCTGATGATTACAATCATTAACAGCCACACATAGATCCATTCTTCGCAGATGATGTCATCCAGTTTCTTTAGACTTAAAAAAATTGGGAACAAGACAGCAACTTGTAATTATATTTTGAAGCATTGCGAATTACCATCTTGGATACCAGCATGAATGAGCGGTTAGAATGGAAGGTATCGAGCGCCGCAGCGATGACGTATTTGTGTAGGCCAACCAGGAAAGCATTAGCATCACGCTGGTTCCCTCGACAAAGAGCCAATAGGATTTTGGATTATTGCCGAAAATAAGATGTGGCATACAAATGTTCAAGATACTCAAACTTTTGTTCAGCAAGACAATCTTCACAAATGAACAACACTTTTTGATGTTAGAAGCGTGAATGCATCCCGAGAACTAAAAAGCTGACGTTAGGCTATAACCAAACTACACCACTATGCAGCTGACGGTGGAGTAGTGCTCGGTGGATGACGGTGTGTAGTCTCTTTTAGCCACTTGTTAGCAAGTAAAAGCTTTAAAAAAAATCACAGGTGGGTTTTTCATGTCGTAGACGTAGATCTTATTTTAAACATTTTACCAAGAACCCATTCAAAAAGACATTGACTTCAAGATGAGAGAAGTGCAAACTCATTTTCGCTGGGGTGAAGGCAATAATCTCAGTTCTCAGACAAATGAGACCAGAACACTTTGCAAGTTTAGATTCTTTATCATTTTTTATAATTTGGGTAGACTGACATTTAAAATATTAAAATACTGAAATTAAATTAAATAAACTACAATTTCTGCATCGCGGTTGTACGCTTCAGGCAACCAGTCAAGCTGCAGTTTGAGTCAATGTCCGTCCAATGTCATCACGTTGTGTAAAAATTGTCTGAATGAATTCTAAAACAACATTTCTGAAATGAGGCTGATGACGGGATCTATTAGAGGCCTCTGGCTGGTGAAAGCCATCTGAAATATGTTTTCTCATGCTAATGAAAGGAAGTTCCTCTTCAGAACTTTAGCAATTTTCCATCTGCATATGTTTATTTTTTCGTCACAGTAATGCTAATTACATCAACAAGCAGGGCTTCCTGGCACGGCAAGATGTTTTGACACTTCAGTGTTCTGCATGTGGGTCAACAGTCAAATCAGAGTTGATGCAGCTCCTCGTCCAATCGGATCGCTCCGATAGGGCTCCGGGTTTCTGTATGGGGCTCAGACGAAGGTGACTCAAATCCAGCTGACATTGGCGCTGGTCTGAGTCCATGATAATGTTCCAATTAGCGCAGCACAGGCGCCATGGGGGGGGGGGGACTCCAGGGAAGGGACTGAGACACTTCATTATTAGTGTCTCGTATCCTGGACGCCTGGAGAAGCTGCTTCTCACTCCGTGGCAAGTTTCAGGTTTAAGTGCAGTTACAGTTACTCTATCTGCTAATTGTCCAGGAAGAGCTCTACTGGAGATATAACTTGAGTGTTGTAGTTTCAAATGCAGAGAATCCCTCCACCGCTAAAGGAGCCTCGGGCAACCGCAATTACCCAGAGCATATGTTTGGGTCGGTTCACGCACCGGAATACAGAAGAGGCCGACTTTCACATTCCTTTTTTCCCCCTCCACAAAGAGAGTATCACTCCCCTTGTCACCCAGCAAAGGCCCGGCGCGCTCACTCCCTTTCATTTTCAGTTTCGCTCCCGAAGTTTCCATGGTAACCCAAATACTATTCAGCCCCCCCCCCCCCCCCCCCTTGCAAGCAAAGCAGTCCTCGCAGGTGGCTGTTCTTTTAGAGCAAAGAATACCACAAACGCAGCTCCTTCGAAACAACTGTTGAGTCAGGGTCGCTTGGGATTCGTTCGTCTCAGATGCCAACATTTCTTTCCTGCCGATTCAAAGCTTGAAAAAAAAAAAAAAAAGGACTAACAGGCGGGATCGTTTGGGCTAATGTCGGAGTCGTGGCTCGTTCAAAGTGGGGAGTGTTTGATGAGGCTGGAGGCATTTCTATAAAGACCGAATAAAGACGTATTAAAGGCTTTAATGACCCATTTGATTCTTGCTCACTAGAAACAGCTCTCTTGTATGATGGGGGAGGGGAGCGGTGGAGTAATAAGACTGATGTAACATGAGTGTATTTCTATGGTGAGCTTGTCGCTGAGTAACCAGTTGCCTTGGCAACCCTCTCCTTCCCACTTACCATCAACCACTATTCCCCAGCCAGTCTCTCTCTCTCTCTCTCTCTCTCTCTCTCTCTCTCTCTCTCTCTCT